>NC_056725.1:547974303-548046803 GCF_019279795.1 Protopterus annectens | reverse complement strand
CAGAAACTTTATGTTGTAAATTTAATATCAAGTAATCAATCAGTGTTGGAATAGATTCTTTAACTGTTATAGACATTAGATCTATTCTATCAATGAGATGTTGTCTAAAGGTCTGAACCTCTAACCAGCAAGTTTCTCTTAGATCAAATTCTTGTTTTAAGAAATCTAGAATTTAACTTTATTATCAGATATCAACTGATACCAGTACTTTAGATCATTATCTATAGCTAAATGAGTTCCTTCAGAAGTAGATGACAAAAGCATACCCTGAGTATACATTATAGGGAATATAATAAAATTCCATTCCCTATACTTAGGGTGCATGAATATAAAGTTACAATAGCTAATAATAATATTTAATGGGTAACAAACCATATGTTTAGGTGTAATAGGTGAAGTACAAAATTCCTTTAGTAAACATAACATGGAGTTATTTACAATCATATTTTTATGTGTTAAGGAGATTTTCATGAAGTGCATACTAATTAGCTCCCAATAATCTTTCCATTTTGCGACATATGACTGATCTATTAATAAAGTAATAACTTTTACAATAGAAGAGATAGTATATAAATTAAAGTCTAGAAAAGAAATACCCCCTTGAGACCAGCTATTAGTATGTTTCTTTAATGCAATCCTAGGTCTATTAGGTGCCCATAGGAAATTTAACATTAGTGTATTCAGTTTCTTGATAATTATTTTTGTAGGTAGAAGTATTATTGATTGTATTAAGTATAAAATCTTTGGGAATATTATCATTTTAATAATTGTAAGTCTCTCCTCCATAGTAAAAAACATATTATTCCAGGTATTACAAAGATTTTGTATATTAAGAAAACAGGTATTATAATTATTATATATAATAGATTTAATATCTTTAGATAGTATTATACCTAAATAAGTTATCTGACCTGAATTGGGTACATATTTAGTAAAATCACTAATGAGAATATTTTTTCGTGTATATATAGGTAGTATTTTAGTTTTTTTTCTTCATTGAATATTAAACCAGAAATACTTTTAAAATTCATCATTTTATCAAATAGAGACTGCATAGAAGAATTAGATCCTGCTGATGTAATTAGAACATCATCTGCAAAAAGTTGAATTTTGGATGTTGTATTTTCATCTATTTCAAAACCCTCTATGTCAGTACTGTTTCTGATCAAATTAGCCCAAGGCTCCATTACTAAAGTGAATAATAATGGAGAAAGTGGACATCCTTGTTTTGTACCTTTAAGAATGGGTATTTTTTGTGAAACATATGTTCCTACCTTAATATAAGCCAACGTTCCTTTGTATAAATGCTCAATTAGATTTACAAATGCATCTGAGAAGTTTGTGCACTTCAGTAAGGTAAACAGATAGTCCCAACTTACTGAATCAAATGCTGAACTTATATCAAGACTAATAAGTGTTAAATCTTTCTTTTTCCTATTTGCAAAATCAATTAATGTTAAAGTTCTTCTTATATTATCAAAAGTATTTCTATTTACAATGAAGCCTGTCTGATCTATATCTATAATGCCGGAATGATTGTCTTCAATCTATCAGCAAAAATACTCATAAACATTTTATAATCAACATTAAGTAATGAGATGGGCGATATGAAGTACATCTAGTTGGATCTTTATTAGGTTTTAAAATTGGCGAAATAAATGTATATTGCCAAGATGGGGTGTTATTAACTCAGTTTGGGCCAAAATAAAACCTTATGTATTAATGAATATGTACTTTTAGAAAGGATTTTATATATCTCTAGTATAATACCATCATTACCCGGTGCTTTGTTTGATTTAAGCTTATTTATTTGTGTAATAACCTCTGTATATGAAATACTTTTGTCCAATAGTTTAATCTGTTGTTTATTAAGCTTTTATTCATGTTTGTGGTTATAAACTCCTTTATTTTATCTTTAGGTTCCATGTTAATGTTATTATTGTTAATATTGTGAAAGTGATTTCTAAATTCATCTAGTATTTCTGGTAGACTAGAAACATTCTTCTTTTTCCTTAGAGAAAAGATTTCTTTGATATGGTTTTGTTTATTCAACCTTTTTGTTTTATTTTTAAGTCTATGTAAGTATTTGGGGCTTATTGAGTAAGACAAAAACTTGTATTTCTCTAGAGTTATTTTAACTTTATGAGTTAAAATTTCTTTGTATTTCTCATTTAGTTTGTTTATTTCTTCAATGACTTTCTTATCCATAATATTTTCTTTATTATTATGTTTATAAGAGTCTAATTTACTTTGAATATCTAACAATTCCTTATCCCAAGATTTCCTTTTATTATTATACCATCTTATACTTTGTCCATATAGATATGATTTTAAGGCATCCCAAACATAGACAATGGAGACTTCAGGAGTATTATTTATGTCTAGAAAATGTTGTACTTCTGAAAGTATATATTCTTTATAGTCTTTTAGTTGAGTTAAGTATGCTGGTATCCTTTTGATCTGAACATTATGAGTATTTTTTATCATGAATTCAAAACAATTGAATTATGATCAGATATAGGACATGAAATGATTTTGGAATTAATTAAATCTGTTACCATCTGGTTAGAAATAAAGACCCTATCTATTTTTAATAAGTTTTGTATCTGTTAGAAAAAAAGGTGTATGGTAATGATTTTGAATCTATCTGATTATTAATATCATTCAAATGATAAGAATTAGCAAAATCATTTAAATGTTTTGCATTAGATGTAATTCTTCTTTTTCCTATAGTGGTAGTATCACTTTCATGTAGTATACAATTAAAGTCACCAGCTAAAATAATATCTCCTATAGAGAATGATATGATCTTATCAAGATTATGTTTCACTGTATTAATACCAATTCCAGGTATCCAATATACATTAATTAAAGTGTAAGTCTTCCCATTAATTTGTATTGTAACCATACAAAACATTCCTTTGTCATCCTGATAAGACTTAATGGCTTTAGGAATGGGCATATTTTTATTCCATAAAATAGCCACTCCTCTTTTTTTCTGAGTGTGCTCTGAACTAACCAGTACTGTATATTTGTTTGTGGCTAGTTTATCAATATCTTTTTTCAAGAGATGGGTTTCTTGCAGGAAGACTAAGTTGGCCTTATGTAAATTAATGTATCTTATTAGGCTTGCCCTTTTACATGGATTATTCAATACATTAATGTTTAAAGAAATTCCTTTTAAAGATGTCATTTGGCATTTTTAAAACTTAAGAATCTTATGATCAAAATAACAAATGACAACATAAGTAATGTTACATCTCCTCCTTTAGGTGTACCTTTAAATATAGCTGTATTTATTGAATCTCTTATGGGATTTTGTATAGGATTCAATTTTGTTTGTAGTGACAATGAGTGTACAAAATATATTGTGGATGTCAAAACTATATAAATATAACAATGAACAAGTGAAAATAATGTAAGGATTAAACCTTGCATCCAGCCTGGAGTTAAAAACTCCAACTTAGAGTAGTATTTACCACTCAAGTTAACCCCTACCCTAAGCAGCAGTACCTCAGCTACCACCTTATCAATTTAATACTGGTTATATTTAACTTAAATTAACAGCTTTCAATTCAATTATCTAGCAAGACAAGACTACACATTTGATAAAACAGCATCATATAAACTAAAATAAACTTTTTTTTAAAAACTATTCATACTACTATATACATCTATGTAATATAATACACTTGTATTCAAATAGCATTCAAATAAACTTGATATTAGGAACCAAGAGGAGAGAGAGAAATAAAAGACGTGAAAGAGGGAGAGAGAGTGAAAGAAAGAGAGAGAAAAAAAAGGAAGGCATATTTACATATTAATTTATTCAAAGTATGTAAAATAAGTTCTAACATTCATTTAAATCAAAAACTTTGGCTAATATGGTTCAGACATTACATATATTAAGATGCATCTATTTTCTGTCATGTAAATGCAGTCAACAGCTTCCAAAAAACCCTTGAATTGCTTGTATATGAGCATTTTACTCATACTCATTATTGTCAATAGAATAATATATTATATTTATAGAAATTGTTATAAATCATACTGCATAGTTATGCAAATTCTCAGAAACACTTGCATTATTGTAAAAAAACATCTGTATTTTGTATGTCTATACTACTGCTTTAAAATATATCACATGACAATTTCTTCCAGTATAGAGTTATAAAGTTATTTATGCTTGTCAATCAGATGAATTAAATGAGTTATAGTAATGTATATGTTTGGAACATAAGTCTTTAACACAGATTAGTATGCAGCAGTCAAGTAGATTTTCAAAAACACTTGAATAAATGTTTCATTTTCTATGTCTTCTAAAATAAGACATTTACTTACTACAAGAAACTGCATCATTTAAAATCATTATAACTGACATATATTATGAATTATAACATAAATATTTAAGTAATTATATAAAATAACTCACATTTAAATATCAAAGAGTTCATTTTCCTTCACATAGTCGCATTTGCATCAGTTCTGCTTCCTGGTAGAGTGTTCTTCCTGAATCTGTGATGTGTCAGTGTGATATCTGGGTCAAAGGTCAGATTGACTGCTTTCAGCTTCTCTGTGAGAATTCTGAGAGTTGAAGCTTTTGAAACAGCTCATGGACACTGTTCATGAGGTAGCCCACATCCCAGATTGTCTCCCTTAACATTTTGGCGGGAAACTTGTTAAAAACTAGTGACAAACATTCATTTAGCAGTGTAAATGCATCTAAACATGACAAAACCTTCGCAATGTATTTTACAGGTTATTACAGCCTCTATGTAAGTGAAATTAAGCCCAAAGTTATTAATAAGTAATAAAACTCAATATTTTTGTCCCAACTCAATTTTTATGCAAATCTTATTATTTACTGTGTCTATATGATCAAAAGCATTTCTATATATTAATATGAGAAAAAAATAAAGAGAAAGAATAAAGAAAAGAAAAGAGAGTAGAAAATAAAAGAGTGTAAAGCAGAAATAAAAAATGTAAGAGAAAGCTATAAGAAGTATATACAATGGAATATTACTTACTGTTTATATTAATAGAGTTAAAAATAAAACATATTATTTACTATTATTTAGTTCTAATTATTATTAGTTAAAGCATGACAGATTATTTACAAACAAGCATAAGCAGTATGATCAAGAAAGTATAATTAGGAATAGCATTTGAAGAACATATAAACTTTTTACAAGGAATAAATATGTTATTATTCCATTTATCATATTTTCATTACTCTTCTCTCCCTGCCCTCCCCCACCCTTTACCCACTACATAATCTAAATGGAATGTCATTGTTTAAACAAAGAAAAGAAGAAAAGGAGAAAAAAAAGAAAAAAAAAATGTATCAAATCACTGACCTTACTTCTCTTTTTCAGAAAGAGAAACAAATTGAATAATAACTTGTTATTAGTTCAATCCAAAAGACAAAAAGTAGTGGGACACTGCCAAGATGAAACCAATAAAATCACCTTTTTATTAGATGTAAGCGTTTTCGGGATAGCCCTTCATCAGACACAAATCTAATACAATAAAACCACCATATTTAAAATACAATAAAACCACCATATTTAAAATACAAGCCAACCAATCATTTGCTTACAAATACCCGCCTATTCTGTAGGGCGGGTTTAACAGGTATAACATCATGATGATGTTATACCTGTTAAACCCGCCCTACAGAATAGGCAGGTATTTGTAAGCAAATGATTGGTTGGCTTGTATTTTAAATATGGTGGTTTTATTGTATTAGATTTGTGTCTGATGAAGGGCTATCCCGAAAGCGCTTACATCTAATAAAAAGGTGATTTTATTGGTTTCATCTTGGCAGTGTCCCACTACTTTTTGTCTTTTGGATTCAACAGTTCTAGTATTGTGGGACTTTAGCATAACGCTCCTTCTTTGTTTGCAATTGACTTGTTATTAGTTCCTCAGATATTTTGACTGGTTATGAAACAAAACATTTCTTTGCACACAGAGAATAACTTTGATTAAATCTTTTTCAGAACATTTGTGGCTTTCTGGAAATGCAGGAACTATATTTAAAAAGATTAATAATGAAGTAAAATGATGAGAGAAAAAAAGAATAAAAAACATAGAACAAATCATTTGTTCTTTAGTCTCTTCTTCTTCTCTGAAGTCTTCCACAAAGTTTCAGTTGCCAGTCTCTTTAATGAAGGACTAGCCCATTCCATTTCCTCTATTTTATCCAAAATCTAATTTTTTTTGATAAACAGTAAAGCAGAGTCTAAGTCATCAAAAATTTTAGGACCATCAGGAAGGAAGATTTTTAGCTTGGCAGGAAACAAAAGGTATGTTTTAAACTGTGCTTTTTTAAGCTCCCTTATTAGTGGCAGAAAAACTTTTCTTTTAGCTATTACCAAGGAAGAATAGTCATTGTCAAAATGCACAGTTGTCTCATTAATCTTAACAGGAGCTTTAGCCCAAGCAGATTTAAGAACCATCTCTTTATCAAAAGATGATAGAAATCTAACTATAACTGATCTAGGATAGTTTTTGTTAGAGTTAGTATTAGCTATAGATCTATGTGCTCTTTCGATACCAAAAGAGAATGCTTCTGGTAAGTCTAAAGTTTTAGGGAGCCATGTTGTTAAAAAAGAAGTAATATTGTTACCTTCAATATTTTCTGGCAGTCCAAAAATTCTAATGTTATTGCGCCTAGATCTATTTTCCAAGTCATCCAGCTTTGTTTGTAAATGTGTATTTTGTTTCAGCAGAAACTCAATGTTGATTTCCTCTTCTTGGATTCTATTTTCCATGTCATTCACAGCTTCTTCTATGCCTGCCATCTGGATCTTCTGTTGTTGAAGGTCTGTATGTAACAAGTCTATTTGTTTTGTAGTTTTTTCTATGAAGGTATCAATTTTAGTATCCATTTATCCATCTTAGCAGTAAGTTGCTGGATTATAGTTATCAGAGACTGAAGTTCTTTCTTGATGCTGGAGTCTTGACAATTTGTCTTACTGGAACTCATTTCAGACTGATAAACTGACAGGAAATTTCCAATGTGATTTCTGACAGGAATATTGTTAAAATGTCCTTTCTTTTTTAGATATAGTTCAAGAACTATATAAAACAAACATATTTAGAAAGAAAATTACTTCAAAAATTATTTTTTTAAGTAATTAATTCCTGTCAGTATAATGAAATTGGTGGAGCTGAAGAAATCTGCTGCTATCCTGTGTTCATCCTTGGCCACCTTGTTCCTTAATTTCTGAGTCAAGAATTTTTCATTTTAGTTAAGTAGTAAAATTTTAAATACTACTTCAAGTTACAGATATCTGCAGAGTAAAGTGGTGCAGACACTACAAACTGGGAACAATATTATTAAAAAGTTTGATGCTTCAGGAAATTCAAACTATTGTTTATCAATTCATGACTTCAGAAGTACACCAATGCAGTCACTAGGCACATTGCCACTCATCTGTAAATAAGTAGATGTTTGAAGTCTAAACTGCCTACCTCATAATCTTTACTCATAGCAGACAGTAAAAGTAGTGCAATAGAAGTGGGGAAGGAAATGTAATGTAAGCAAACGTTTCACTATGATGCATCCTCACCAGATCTTCCTAGGATGCAAAATAGGGAAACATAGGGAAAGGATAAAGATAAATGCTGAGCAGAATTCACATTATGAGGACCATTCTCAGAAATGTATTATGGGTTATACAAAAGAGGCAAGACCAACTGTATTAGGAGGTTTTGATGACAGGTAAAGAGTTTACAAGTTTGGAGATGGAGTGCCTAAATTATTGTTTATAGAATAGAAATGTATCTGTAGATGAGAAGCCTGTTCAACAAGAAAACTATTCTGTGTAAGGTTCATTTAGATTTGATTTTACTGATAGTATGTTAGAAGTACAAAATCCTGAGAAAGGTTATAGTGAAGCTTCTCTGCCTTAAATGGAACATACCTACTCAATATCAATATATAGGCAATTTTTTAAAATGCCACTCAGCTGCATTAAGTGTACGTAATATGTAAGTGAGGAGATGTGAGCTGATTTATTGATATGTTGTGATGTAGTATTATAATATACCTGACATTAGCATTGTATAGTATACAGATTCAAATTCCTCTACACTAAAGTTTATATCAAAGCCTTTTTAAAGTAAAAGGATTTCATACATAGAGCAGTATGTTAATTGTATTATATCTTTTAATGATTGTTAATCTTGAGTGGTAAATGATGTGATTCTATGTATTAGTCAGTTCAGTAAAAAATAAAGAATGTACATCATGTCTTAAGATTCTTAGCTACTTTGATTATGTTTATATTTTTGATATATCTGTACAAGCAACTGTTTTTCTTCTTTGTTAAATACTTGCAATAGTGATAGCATGGCAGAGCCTTTTTAAATTCAGAACAGGCCAGCTATTTGTTTTAAAGTAATGATCTCTTATTTAACTCATCCCATCCATTGATCTCGCTGGTATGTTAGGTTTTCATAACCTACACTAGGGTATCATAACAATTATTAAACACACAAAATAGAAATTAATACTAAAAGCATACATGTGTTTCTTGTTCAATAATGTATTTCAAATATTATTCTGCAAATGATTTTTGAATAAAATCAAATTGTAAATATATAGGATCAATGAGAACTAAACAAAGATGCCTCTGAGCTGTACTCAGAGTTTTGTAGAATTAGTTTGCTTAAATGTACTACATTAAATTAAAAAAGTGAATGAAAATGGAGTTCCAACAAGATAACAATAAATCATGAACTTGGTAACTGTCTGCATTATGGACTAGAGCTATTCAAATAAAACTAATAGATTAAGTGTACTTTATTTTGATAACTTAAGGGGGCTTAGCAATAAATATTCAGGAACATTCTGGCGTGGAAGTGGTGAACAAGGATATGTCTGCATTATTGTGTCATGAGATTTTAATCAAGTAATGTAACTGAATTGATTGTGGGTGTTAAAGAGCATTCAAAGCAATGTTATACCCATGGTCTTTTAAAAGACAAGATTAATTTAAAATGTTATACTGAATCAATACAGCTGAGTAAATTTATTTGTACAATCCAGTTACTAGAACCTAATGGGATTATTAAGAATTGTACAAAATATTTTATGATTCAGCTAATACTATCATACAACAAAGATGGGGACTCCAACCCACTTCCAAGAAAAAAGATTACTATAGATATCTTGTGTTACATTAAAGGGAAACAGACTGCAGCACCACTGTCATTTTCTGAGATTTCTAAAGTTCACTCTTGGTCAGTCAAAGGCTAGTGTACTCGGTGTGCTGACAGAAAAAAGGGCCCACTGTTCTCTGCACTCAATAATATGAGAGTAAAAACAGAAGAATAAAAATTCAAGTATGGCTTTAAATGATTTAATAATCTTCTGACAGCCTCAGTAAATAAAAAAAAATTAAAAAAAAAAAAATTGTCATGGTATTCAGTGCAGCCAAAACGTGAGAATTTATACAGGAAAATATGGTTGCCCAATCAACTGAAAGACAGAAGAAGAAAAAATTAGAAACAATCAAGAAAATCAAATGACAGTGAGGAAATAGATTTAACATACCCTAGTAACAGATTTAATATTCCCTAGTAACAGATTTAACATTCCCTAGTAACAGATTTAACATTCCCTAGTAATAGATTTAACATTCCCTAGTAACAGATTTAACATTCTCTAGTAATAGATTTAACATTCCCTAGTAACAGATTTAACATTCCCTAGTAACAGATTTAACATTCAATTTACTTTTGAAATGCAACCTATTTCTTCCTGGTGATTTAAACATACATCTATCCCTCATTTCTCTACATCATATATCCTCCTTTACATTTGGGGATCATCTCATGTTATGTAAACTGTATATTGTAGGGCAACTAGGATAGAGAGACAGTCTCATCAAAAAATAAAACCTTGTTTACTAATGCTAAACATGTCAAGAGTTTATATAAGTACAATAACTTCTTATGTTTTAGAGTATGACTTGTTCACTGTCCCTTTCATTCAGTTTATGAAAAAATACTGGCAAATATATTAATTTATTTTTTGCATTTTGATAACTGAGTAGATTGACTGCTCACCATACTCTTTGCAGCTATGACCTGGGCCCATTAGGGCAAGGGTTGACATTACAGATAAAAGAGTTAGAGACAACATATATGTTTAGGGTCTATATTAAATTATCGGACGTTTAGAAAAGTGAACGATGATTTATCGACCCCATGTAAGCAAAAGCTTACAAACTCGAATGCTTAGAACAGTGATTTTTTTTCCGAGGGAAAAAAAAAATCACTGTTAAAAAAAAAAAAAAAAAAAAAAAACACTTAAAACATAACATAAAGTGGGGGACTTTGCCCCCCACACCCCCCCGACATGGGGGGCTGTGCCCCACACACACACCCTACTTAAATATACCAACTCTGAGATCGCACTACAGTGATGAAAATGGCAAAGTAACAGACACGGCCAAGCAATTTCTTTCCCAGGGAAAGAATTTGCTTATATGCCGCTTCGTCATTTTACCTTTTCGTCTTTTCAAGTTCAAACAAGACGCATTCTTTCGAAGGCGTCTTCGGTCATCTAATAGGAACCCTATGTTTACACTACATGTGGAAATAAGAGAGCAAAAGGTTGCACTCGTAACAGTGCAGGTTCAAAACAAAAATATAGCTTAAGTGAGTTTTGAGAACATGAACAAACTGAAACAGTACAAGTTAGATTAAAGCTTCCAGCATTTAGATATAATACAGTATATATACTATGTTTTTGTAGGAGCTCAGATTCAAGATTGCATATAGATTACTAGAAGATACTCGCCATCTGTCTGTTGTCCTACTAATTGCCAGTTTGCCTTTAAATGAGACAAGAATATTGCTTATAATGTTGTCCATTTTCATTTAAAAAGGACTTCCAGCCAAGCTGTGCATCTGTGTGTGTGTGTGTGTGTGTGTGTGTGTGTGTGTGTGTGTGTGTGTGTGTGTGTGTTTTAAGCACGGAAATTTATCTCCCATAGAAAATATAAATGAAAATGTATTTGTACTTTCTAAAGTAGATTCCATTAATGATTCTAGATTTGATACAGTTGCTAGATTTCCTTGTTATAGTGAATGTGTTATTCATACTTTCAGATATTCCTGTCACTTGGTGAACACTGGGGGAAACTAAGATAAAATTTGAAATCAGGGTGCAAGAATATGTTGGAGATATATTAAATCAGAATACACAGAATCCTAATGTTGCACATGTTGCTAATATTCATAACCCCGTCTCCTAGGCTTACAGGCTATTATTACTTATCATGTTAGAATCAGCTTTAGAAAGATAGGTACTAGTAAACATACTCTTGAAAAGAGAAGATATTTTACTTTTGAAATTTCAGATAATTTTACCTAAAGGACTGGTTCTGATATGGACCAGAGGTCTCTGCATACAGACTATGATTGCTATTCTCCAATACTGATTACTGTTAATATGTTTGCCTTACTTTACTTTGCTTTAATTGCCTTAATTGCTTTGTTTCATTTTTGTTTATTGTTTTTTTTTTAATTTTCTGGCTGTTGTATCTTTCTTAAATGTCTTTCTTGATTAAGGCTAACAAGATATTATTAAATATTTTGAAGCCTTAATTGTCTCTATTTTTAATGTTCTTTTAATTTTCCTAAGCCATTTCACAAAATAGTAGAAGTTCCCTGCACATCACCAGATTACCAGAACACACTGTAACACAGAGGTGATGTTGTACTTTTTATTGTACCAATATACGTTTTATAGTTACTTGAGCTTTCGGACAAATCGGAACCTTACATCAGCAATTAATAAGTTACTGATGTGAAATACCACTCGTCTATAAAGGGAGAAGAAGTTCATTATTAAAAGAAACATTTAACTAGTTCCATTGGTATAGAGAGATAAAGTCCCACCAATGACCCAGACAATCTGTGATCAATCAGCAGCATGGATGTCTGCTGGGGCTGTTGTTGGGCACATGGGTCTGTTAATCCTAAGGGCAGGGCAAAATATGGCCAACTTTTAGTGCAACCCATCAGAAGAAGAGAAGTGATATTTAGAGGTGGCCCTTTGGCATGCATCTAGTTCAACAAGGTATGACAATGGAAAGCTTCCCTCAGCAAATGAATGGAAATTTTGCAGGTGCAAATGCATAAGGATGCATAGTGGGCCCCATGATGATGTTGGTCACACATTCCACCCAAGGGGAAAGATATAAAAGAAAAATGCTTTCCTTGTTGAGATACCCTTAAGGGTACAAAGCAGCCTCTATGTCTGCCTTGATGAAGTCTCATCCGTCACTGGGAGAGGTTTGATGGTCAGAAGGTATAGCAGCAAAAAGGCATTCAAAAAATACTTCAAACGTATTAATTTGAGGAAAAAATCTCAGTCTGTAGCTTGTGTACTTAGAATTATGGCAAATGTTACTCAGCAACATAGGCAATGTGTGTGTGTGTGTGTGTGTGTGGGGGTGACAGAGACAGAGAGAGAGAGAGAGAGAGACAGCTCTGAAATATGCAGCTTCGTAACATTTTTTAGTAGTCCTGTGCAGAAATTCATAGGCTTCCTAATAGCACCTATAACAGAATATATACCTATAGTTAATCTATGATTGTCTATGCTGGTCAGCCTGTTTTTTATAGAAAAGAAACATTTATCATATGTGGCTAGATGACTTCAGTACATAGTCATATTTGCTGGACTTGTTACTTCAATGCCCTCTTTCAAAAATAATTTGTCTTCTTAATATGAAGTATGAAAATCTGAAATATAAAGCCTAACCAGAGTTTACAGTCATGTTCACCACCTCAGGTATTCACTACTTTGGCTTTCCTTTCCCATACTATATATGTTGTGGTTCATGGAGCTGCTTGGAAGTGACTGCCTCAAGCCTAAAGACCAGCTTCATGGGTTTTATAACCAAATGTTTCTGCAAGAATATAGTAATTAATTGCTGGAAAATTACCCCCAACTAAATCTAGAGGCTATCCATTCTTCCTTATGACTATAGAAACTAAATAAACCACTGGTAATATTACTGTTAAAGCATTCTGGTTGTTAATCTATAACCTAACCCTCACAAATTTAGTAACTTACCAGTATAAATTATCTACTTCTTCTATGACATAAACTCTATTGATCCAATTCCTAGTATTCTACAAGTTACCAAAGATGTAAAAACTTGCACCAGTTAGCATACCTGATTTTTTAAAATCTTTTAGAAAGCTATTCTAAATATAATATCTCCATGAGACAGGTTCTTTAATTATATGTTAATTATATGTTTTACGTATTGAATACTTACTTTTGCATTTCATTGTTACCAGTTAATCCCACAGTATGTGTTTAATATTTACCAGTTCTTCTTTAGATTTCATACAGAATGGTAAGATAGAGATACTACATAAAGCTGATTTTGTAGGAGTATTACAGATATTGCAAATTATCATAAGGTGTAAAAGCATTAATTCTGGAAATGGCATAAATTTGTAAATTTCCACACTTGTGATCAAAAAGAGATCAGAAAAATATGCTTGATATGTACATAAGATTAGTTAGTTACAGATAAATAGATACGGTAATAACAATGATAGCGGTCCAGAATATAAATTCATTAATTCGTAACAGGACAGGCTTAATGATTAAAGAAAAACTAATTTTAAGAAAGTTAACGTGTATATGTCTGTGTGACTGACTGTGGAACCATTTGATGCTCTTTTTATTAGTGATGTAATTTATGTATTTAATGCTGCTTGTATGAGTATGGGAAATGAATGAAAAAGTTATTGCTTAAAAGAAAGTAATTTCTTAACCTATCATATGTTTTGTTCTTTTTATATGTATTGATTAGACAGTAATTGTTGTGCAATGTCTATACTATAGTCTAAACTGAAAAGTTAAACCTCAGCCTCCCCAACATGTAGTTAAATTAAAACTCCTTTTCTGATTTATATGCAGGCACTGCTGTATCCTGAAATGTCATATCAATATCTGTTTTTTTGAGGCACAAAACTTATTGTTTTCTTATCTTAGTGTAACACAGCCACTTGATGTTGTTGAGAAGCTTGCGATAGTTAACAAAGTAGCTGAATCAATTAATAAATCTACAAATATAACCTCCTAATGTAAATTTTCAGTGTTGTAGGTGGCGGTGCTGTGGTAGCGTTGTCACCTTATAGTAAGACGTTGTCCTGTTCGATTCTCAGCTAGAGCATCTTCTGTGTGGAGACATGCATGAATGGGCGTACCTTCGTTGAAGGTTGTGCGTCAGGGCCGGCAACTCAGCACGTAAAAATCTACTGCCAATCATTAGCGGACCGGAGTTCCGCTGTGGCGACCCCTAACCGGGAAAAGCCAAAAGACACAACAACTAGATTAGCTAAACATAAACAATAGAAAACTAGTGTATATTTTGTATCAACTTAGATATGGCTATGATGTATGTATCAATGTCTAATATTCCATCCCCAGACAAAACATAACTGCACAATGGTGAATCTAAAGGAATAATGTTTGTCTGTCTGTCTGTGTGATATAAACGTGAAAGTATACCACAAAATCTTTTTATTTAATACAAAAAGAGCCATAAATGAATTAGAAATTTAGCTATCACTAAGAAATGATTGTTCTGAGTGACTTAAAGAGTTAGAAAATGCTTAACTAAATTAGTAAGTAGATTATGAGTTGTATTTATACAGTTTTCAAACTTACTTATCAGAATTATGTACTGTAGTGGAAGCCAAGTGTTCTGTGGTTTATGCCACTCATGAAGTAAACAACAGTCCAGCAGTATACCCATATTATGTCCAGCCCCTAAAGTACTACTGAGCATGTGTGAGGAAAAGGCAGGACCTAAACTAATAACCTCTGCTATGGCTGTCTGGATGAGATGATGGCCCCACCATAACCGCAGAGCATCATGGTAGGAGGCACAGCTGTTCAGCAGGCAGTACAGGAACCTTGAGAAATATTCCGCTTCTGGAAATGTTTTGGTTTGTTTATTAACCGAAGCCTTCAAAGCGTTGCTGTTGCCCACAACTTTGTTATATTAAATGCCTAATGATAGTAAACACGAAAGAGAAATATGAAGATAATAGTGAAGATAATTTATGCTTTATGGAAAATTGTATAAACTTTATGAACCTATTTGAATATCTGGCATAAAACGTAATGCTGTTTTGTAAGATACACATAGATCCAAGTAGAAAGAAATACATAAATGATTTTCTTTGGTGTCAAAGTTCTATCACTAGATAACACCAAATTGGATGATAAATAGAAATTAATGGTCTATCTTTGCTGCTCACTTATTTGTCTATGAATCTTTTAATTTATCACTGTAATATAGAGGAAGGGAGGGGGATGTTTGTATCAAACCAGCTCTCTTCTACTGCAAGTATTACAAAAAATAGCAACAGAACAGCAATATCATTACTTAGTAGCTGAGAGACTAAACTGAACAGAAGCATAGGGTGGTTGCCACCCTAGAGGACAACATCCAAAAAGACAGTATAAAACTCTGAATGGTGCATGAGCTTCTTATCATCACTAGTCACCAACTAATGCAAACTAAAATCAGTGCAGCAACATCTGAGTCCTATCCTTTTTAATACACTGTCTTTAGGTATGGCAGACTCTGATATCTAAAAAGTAAGGTGGGACCCAGTCAGTGAGTAAAGAGAAACGGGATTTTAATGGTTTTCAGATTGGGAATCAATGCAGCCTAATTTTTTTAAGATATTTGCTATTTTTATAGATTGACTTGAAGGATAAATGTGACTACACAAAACGTTTGGTATAATGTGTAAAATAAACATGTACAAACACATGCACAAGCAAAGCACATGACCACATATATATGTGTCCATTCTTTGCATCTCCAGACTGAATATAACTGCAGAATGCTGATAGTAAGGAACATACTCTTATCTGCTCACAAAAGTGGAAATCAGAATGAAAACACTGTCTACATATATCAAAAGGCAAAATAAAGAAAAGCTAAAGAACACTACATATATTCTTGAGGAGCAGAGGGATGAGCAATATTATATAAAGCTATGATATATTCAAGAATTCAAAAGAGTTCAAGCTGGAATCATGTTTCTGAAATAAACAGATTTGTGAGGATGAAAAGTTAAGATTTCCTTAGGGCAACTGTAAGCAAGAAATTTTTTTTCAGAAAAAAATTAGGAGTACATGACAGTCTTCCTAAACAGCAAAGGAAATGAAAAATGCATAATCTACACAGCCATAAAGACAATTTTGAAGAAACAGGTGAGGTATGTATGTACTTTAATTTGCATAAGCAATTTATGTAATAGTTGGAGAATCCAAGCAACTATCTGGGTAAAGTGATATGTGTCTATATCTATATTTCTGTGATCCAGATGACTTTACTGGGAAGGGATCACAAAAAGACAGAAATTTTGATAGAAGAAAAGCAAAATTTAATTGATTTTACCCCCAAAAGCCTAAACTTTGTTACTGGTCATGAATCCTAACTTCCCTCTTTTATGTGGTACTGTTATTATCACTGCAATATGTGCCATCCTTTTCATGTGCCAGGTTTCTTCAAATGCTGCTGGGCGAAACTGCTAGCATTAAAAAGATAAGTGGTAAGAGATCTTTTGTCAACCTGCACTTTCCCTAAAATGATTAGACTCTAAAGGTAATAATAATCAATAAATAGCAATGTTGAATCCTCACCCAAAGACTGTTGTATTAATTATTATTACTTCCAGATCCTAGTAATTTAAAGTTAAGATCAGATCAGAGAAAGACCTTTCTCTGATTTGTTATTCTGTGCCTACATTTTTGGTCACTGTATTTTTGGCAAACCACGTTTACAGTGCTGTTGTCAATCATTTGGATGCATACTATCCAGATGTTGAATAATTAATACGCATCTGTTTCCTTACTTACTGAATGAGCAGTTCCATTGAGCAGAGTCAATTCCCAAGGAAGGCCCAAGAAGAAAAGCTCCAGCATGCATTTAGTATGATGAATACAGTCAAAAACTGAACACACATACAATTCTAGAAATAAGATTCAATATACGAGTAGAAACATAGGTGGTAGAAGATATGAGAGAAGCTGAAGTACAACCGTGATACCTCCTGTCCTGCCTCTGGACTGTGTATCTAATTTAAACTGTTTTGTGGACATTTGGGCCATGGTGCCCCAAAAGCACCTGAAGCACAGCCATGGTAACTCCTGTCCTTCCTCTGGGCTGTGTATCTAATTTAAACTGTTTTGTGAACATTTGGACAGTAGTGCACCAAGAGAACCTGAAGCACAGCCATGGCGCCTTCTGTCCTGCCTCTGGGCTGTGTATCTAATTTAAACTGTTTTGTGAACATTTGGACAGTAGTGCACCAAGAGAACCTGAAGCACAGCCATGGTGCCTTCTGTCCTGCCTCTGGGCTGTGTATCTAATTTAAACTGTTTTGTGGACATTTGGGCCATGGTGCACTAACTCCCATTGCAGCTCCTAAAATATGTTCTGTAGACACAATTCTGATACATGCTGCTGCTGTAGAGAAGTTCTCTCTCTAACTTGAAGAGATTGATTGTATTTATCATAAAAGTAATGCAGTGTCCCACCCATTTAAAAAGACATAAAAAGCTTATTAGTTATTCTGAAATCACTAATTCTTTTCAAATAGTATCTCAGCAGTCTGCACACTTCCAAGACAAGCAGGCTATGTTCTCATCACTCTGTTGATTTTGAGTTGACTAAAGTTGGTAGCAAACAGAGACACCACTTAAATGCCCAGCATTTTTTTAATGAAAAGTCTTTGGGTCCATTTTTTTATTTATGAGACCAACTGTCCCTCTTGCTCAAACATCTGTTAGTTGATTTTGCAGACCTGGGACATAATACAGGTTCATAGGTTAGTACTAGGCTAACAGTCCTTGTGGGCCATTTTAAGCCTAGTAAATTACCCCATGTGTGAATCAAACCCTGCACCTTGTGTCTATAAGGTAAACACCTTAATCATTATGCCAACCTCCCATCCCAGCTGCTAGTAGCTGTATATTGTTCTCCAGAACCCATTCCTATATCTGAATTTTCTCCCTCCAAAAGTTGGAAAGTGTTGGTTCCTCATTTGTTGATATGGCTCATCACTGTAATATTATGCACTGATCTGCAGGTATCTGCCTAAATTTGTTCTCAAAGGCTGTCAGGGACCCGTGTACTGCTTTCCTCTCCTTTATGCTGATGTGGAGCATTACCTTTCTTGTTAAGCTTAACTGTTTTGAACTAATAAATTGTTGAAATAGGCACAATCCAATGAAGCTATGTTCAGAACTTTGACTTGGGGGTAGAAGTACCATCATTCATATGAATAAATTTATCATATCTGCCACCACAGGAATTCCTTTTTATGTAGTGAGAAACAGGAATCATTACATCTAAGTAGATTTGTGAACTGTTTCCACAGATTTCAGAGATTTAAGCAATTCTTTTTCTTGTGAAGATTTGGAGAGACAAGCGAAATGCAAGAAGACATATCTCATACCACTCAACTGTCCAGATTTTCACAGAATGTACAGATTTTTGCCTCATATTTTTGGTATGTTCCTCATGACATTTGCATTTTTCTGGCAATTAGTGAGGATTGAAGTCTCGATATAATGAAATGCATTTGAGTTTCAGACTTCATATCCTTCAGAAAAATACATGCAAACAGCAACTTTCTAAGTTAATAAGGGCAATATTTAAAATCTGTTCTTATTTTTAGGACTTTGTACCCCCATTATATTAGGCTTTGTCCAGATTTCTTGCACTAAGAGGTTGAGGGGTATGGCATATCTTAGAGCTCTCGTAAATGTTCTTAATGTGATGGTATGATAACTAGATTTTTGTTTGTTCTGAGCTAAAATATTTAATATTAAATCAATGAATTCTCCTGCAAAAGTTACTGATATTAAAGGAGTCAGAAGGGATTTCTTGCAGTAAAAAACTGTGACAAAGCAATGGTTTGACTAATGTGTTTTGTAAGGTAACCCCACTTGGCTTTCCTGAAAACAGTGGAAAATATGAAGGTCTCTCCAAACACCATTATATTGGGCAATTTCAACTACCCAAACATAGACTGGGAGCACTACTCAAGCCCTAACACCGTAGCCCAAAGGTTCCTAGAATTTATAAATTCAAATGCTATGGAACAAATTGTCACCACTCCCACAAGAGGGGAAAACATACTGGACCTGATCATCACCAACATGGGGACTCTATGCTCCAGACCTGAGGTATATCCCTCACTGGTAAGATCGGACCATAAATTAATCTCACTGGATATCCACATCCCGACCCCACCCCCCTGCCCAGAAAACCACAGTGAAAAACTTCTCTAAAGCAAACTTCACACGCCTCAAAACCAAGGTGGAATCCTTCAAAGCCCCCAGGCCAGTGGAAAATACGGCCCAAACAGCATAATCCTTTATATACGCATTCTATGGACACCTTCAGGAATGCATGGATCATGCAATCCCAAATAAAACCAAGACCCAATCCCCCAAAGGCAGGCGTCCTGTCTGGTGGACTCTAGCCATAAATAAACTATACAATAGAAGAAGGAAGCTACTACATGATAGAGCAAAATCCCTAAAAGGGAAGGCATCTATGATCAGTATTAGCAAAAAACTATGGTCCCTCATAAAATCATCTAAGGCCAGCTTCGAGAGAAAAATTGCACAGGACACTAATGATAATCACAAGGCTTTCTTTAGTTATGTTAGGAACCTGGGTGGTAACTCCCAGATACGCTCAGAGTTAGTCCAAAATGACAAAAAATACACTGAACCCACAGACATTGCCAACATCCTAAATGACAGGTTCAGTGCAAACTTCTCCCCCCCCCAAAAGAGCAAATATCTATCCCAGCAGAGTGCTGCCCCCCTGACATCTCAGATGCTCAGGTAAGAGCCGCCCTCTCCAAAGCAAAAAACACAGCATCAATGGGACCAGACGGTGTCCTGGGCTGGGTCCTACATGAACTCCAAGAAGAGCTGAACCCCAACATAAAGCTACTGTTCAACCTCAGCCTTACTACAGGATATGTACCCAAAGAATGGCGTGCAGCAACAGTGGTCCCTCTCCACAAAGGTGGTGCCTCAACGGACCCTGGTAACTATCGCCCCATAAGCCTGACTAGCTTGGTCTGCAAGGCTATGGAGAAGATCATCATGGAACTCATAAATAAAGATATTGGGGACCTACAGACACTGGATCCTCCCCAATTTGGCTTTGTTAAGGATAGATACTGCCTCTTAAACCTGGTCGATTTCTTTGAATCAGTCACCAAGGCCATTGACGAGGGGAAGGTGGTCCACACAGCCTACCTGGACCTTGCAAAAGCCTTCGATACAATACCCCACTTGGGCATCATAGATAAGCTCTCCAGCTTAAATATAAACCCCTATGTCATTAGATGGGTTGCAAACTGGCTCAAGGACAGAACACACATGGTCAGAATTGCTTGAGCCATGTCAGACTCTAAACCAGTCACAAGCGGCGTCCCACAAGGCTCAGTCCTGGGACTTCTCTTGTTCGGTATATATTTCTCGGAGGTACAGCCCAACACGGGTGGACTATGGCTGACCAAGTTCGCAGATGACTACAAGTGGGCACCATAATCAACTCTCCAGCTGACACAAGCATCCTCCAAAAAGGTCTCATAGAGACAGACAACTGGTGCCAGAGCCATGGCCTCAAGCTCAACACCAAAAAGTGTATAGTCATCCCCTTTGGCAAAAACAAAGTGCCCACAAATTACCACATAGGTGGTAACCCATTAAGTACGGAAGAAGTAATTAGGGACCTGGGGACCCAAGTTGATAGCAATCTCTCATTTGACAAGCACGTGGCCAAAGTGGTTAGAAAAACCTTCTATATAGCCCACCGTATCATGAAGGGATTCACATCCAGATCAAGGGAGGTCATCGTGCCTCTTTACTCATCCCTCATCAGGCCCATAATTGAATACAATGCCCCATTCGGGATGTACCTTACTGACACCTGCAGCAACTAGAAAGACCCCAAAAGTACATCACCAAGAGGATCAAAGGGCTCAAACAGATGCCATATGCTGCTCGGTTAAAGAAACTCCGGCTCTACTCAGTTGCATACTGCCTATTTAGAGGCGATCTGTGCCTGACGTATAAGGCCATGTCCAACCCGGAATTGATGGACATGCTTCACCTCAGAAAATCCAAATCCCTTCGAGCTACACGCTCGAGGGACTTGAACCTCAGCACAGAAATAAATAGGACATGCTGGAGGGACAGATTCATAACCCAGAGGCTCCCTTCACTCTGGAATAAAATCCCATTCCAGGTTAGGCAGAGTCCCTCATTGACTCTCTTCAAGAGGAATCTTGATGAGTGGATGGGAGATTGTAGGTTTACCCCGGGGATCACTTCTGTGTCACTGTTAGACAGAGGAACAGTAAACTAACCTTGAAAAAGGGCATAGCAAAATTAATTTAAAATGGTTGGCGAAAGCCAAACACACTCTGGCTAGGCTTATAAATGTCCTAGGGCAGATAACCTAGTATGAACCTATGAACCTAGAATTCCTCTGCTTTGTTACTATCCAGCCATCCAGATGAGGAAGAAGCATCTGGTTTCTTTGTAGGGCAAACACTAAGGATAAATACTTGGTAAACTTTCTGGGAACTACAGATAGCCCAGATGACAGAGATGAAAATTCAAAATGATGATGAGCTATCTTAAATTTGTGTTATTTCTGAGAAGCATGGGATATCAATATTGGTCTTGTAAGAGTCCTGATCTAGAGAAAAATGGCCTAGGTATAGCTCTGATGAAAGTTGCTTCTCAGGGGTACTGAGGAAGAGGAAACAAAATAGTGACTCTAGTGAATAAAATAAAAAAAATGTGGAATTCCTTTCCTATAAACAGTTTCTTACCTTTAGTGGAATAGTTTTCTTTCCTGTTTCACTCGAGTTATAGCTGCATGGCTTTCTTTACAGTTGGTTTTGCTGGCAGTTTAGCACAAAAGATTAAGAGTAAATGCTGTTAACAAGCTTCATCTTGTAGTCCTGGGTTCAAATCCATCAGTCACCATTTGCCCACTGTATGACTAAGTTACTTAATCAGACAGTGTTCTCAGGACACTCCCTGAAAAGAGGTTTGTGCCTAATGTGTTTATCCAATTAAATTACTAAAATAAAAAAGAAAAAAAATCTGGAATTCTTTCCTATAAAATGCTTTTTACTATTAGTGAAATAGTTTTTCAGATTGAGGATGAGAAGGCACATACAGGTTTTTAAAAGAAGTTTTTGTGTTACCTTTTGTCTAAGTCAACCATAATGTCATCATCCAGCTGACCAAATAGTAATTCCTGAATTACAGAAGCACTAAATGTCGTGATTGCATGTCTTTATTATAACATTATGTAACAAGCCAAGTTAGCCATCTTAGAACTAGTCCTGATATGACAATGCTTGAAGACACGTGTGCAACAGTAATAGCACCATAATCATAAGTAAATGTATCTCACCTGCTCTTACAATTATTATTCTCTTTAAAGGGTACAGTTTTCGTACTTTATGTGGTGCATAATACAGATATAGTTGCAGGATCATCTTTGTGCTCAGTAAATAATTCTGTGCTTAATGCAATTGATTGTCCTGAACACTAAGAATCGGGATAGCCACTATTTGTACGACACCTGATATTGAGCATTGCCAGGATGCTAGAAAGTGACACTACTGATCAAGTGACCCAATATCTTGAAATTTAGAGAAAAATGGCCAGTAGCTATCAGTAGAGAATAGTGTCTGCCATATGATATTGACAAACTGTACACTGAAAAATGTGAACAATGAGGCTCTGACAGGTACACGTTTATTGATCTCACTGAGATAAGGTAGATTATAAGGCAGGACTACTGACACTGCATCTGTTCCATGTGATTGGTTCATGGGCTTCCTGCCATGTGATTGGTTCATGGACTTCCTCTGAGACTACAGATATAGACCAAGAAGTGGACAGTACCTCCCACAGCCTTCATTCTTGGGTGTTGTGGGATGAGTGTTTGGGGCCTTGTTGTTCTTACTCTGCATACATTTACAGGTTCATAGCTACTTACTAAAACTACTGATTTCTGTGAATCTTAAGAAGCAGAGCCCTACTTTCCTGTTGTATTTTTAGCCCTTACATTCTGTGCATGAATAACTCAGAGATCAGCACAACAGGGATATGATGGGACATTTATTTATTGGGCTTATCCAGGAAGGACATGGGTGCTAAACCAGGGGTGAATTTTTGGATTCCCATCCATTCATCCAAACTTCATTTGAATAGAGTATGAGAAGTACTTCCCTTTATGTGGAGTGGAAGACAGTATCATAGAAGAGATACCTATCCCTCCAACGTGTTCAGTTTGTGTTGCAAAAGAGACTGAGATCCCTTGAATATGTGTTCACGCTACCATTGGGCTTGCAAATGTGTAATAGGTCTGACAGGATAGGGTGTGTTGAAGGTCTATTTGCAAGGTAGAGGCTGCATCTGAATAGCCTTATGATACTGAGAAAAGGGACAAGAGTTTGAGATGGCCTGCATAGTTTTTGTGATTTAGGTCCATGATTTTTTAGTGAGATAGTGCTGTGGTTGTGACAACTGTTTGGACAGATGCAAACCAAATGAAGAATTATATTCAATGATCATCCTGATAAGAGCTGAGTAGAGTAGGATGATGACATCCCTGGACCTGGACTCAATATCTTTAGATATAAGCTGTGCAGTGAAAAAGGACTCAATGCCCCCTGCTTCTTCTCTCACCAGGAGCAAAGCAGTAGCACTAATCCCAAACTGACTCCTAAGAAACAATTTTCAGGATTTTCAGTTATCAGCAATCTTTAGGAAGGATACAAAATAATGTCCCTATGCGCCTTCTCTCACCAGGAGCAAAATAGAAACACCAGCCCCAAGCTGATTCCTGAGAAGCAGTTCCTAGTCTCTCTAGTGATTGATGGTTTAGTTTCAGATGTTACAGATTATAAAAGATAGAAAAAAAAAGACATACTCTGAATATTGCGGTGTGCAGTAAGTGAGTGGTATGATATGAAACAGGCTAACACAAGCTTTAAGAATCAAAGGGAAGTGTTTCCCAGTGTGATCTTTCAGTGCTCAGTATAATTACCGGAGGAGATGAGATGAGATGGGGAAGTGCTTCCAAAGTCTCATTTACAGCAGGGGCAGACAAATCAAAAGCCACCATGTTTAAAGCACAACAGGTACTGGGAGCATGGGAGGGAAAACCCCACTGCAGTCTCACACCAGAAGTAGTCTTACAGCACTTGCAGATAAATGAGAATGCAGCTTAATACCTTACGTCAGAGCCAGATCCAGCACTAGGCAACCAAGGCAGTCACCTAGGGCCCACTGGTTTTGAGGGGACCCCTGCTGGCTAGGAGAGGGCCTGCTTGCTTAGGGACTGTCAGACCTACTTTTTTAAATTACAAAATACATGTTTTTTTTAACCTGCTTTCTTCTCTGCATCCAATCCCACACACCTGTTGTATCTGTATGTGCGTCGTCACACAGACTGTTCTTCCTTTCCACAAGTGGAATTTAATGTTCTCTTCATGTAGTACTGCTACCGCAGAAAGGATGTAAATGCACTGCTGGATGGATTTCTGCTGCTTCCACAAATGAAGGCTTCAAGTAAGGTTTTAGAGTGTTGGAAGATACAAAATAGGGGCAGTGTCAACCAAAACCACTTGAAAATAGTAAAATTAAATGCCATGGAGGGTCCACAAATGGTTTAAAACCAATTTAATATTATTCCAGTGTGTTTAATTGTGTGTGTATGTGTTTAATTTTGTGTGTGTGTGTGTGTGTGTGTGTGTGTGTGTGTGTGTGTGTGTGTGTGTGTGTGTGTGTGTGTGTGTGTGTGTGTGTGTGTGTGTGTGTGTGTGTGTGTGTGTGTGTGTGTGTGTGTGTGTGTGTGTGTGTGTGTGTGTGTGTGTGTGTGTGTGTGTGTGTGTGTGTGTGTGTGTGTGTGTACATATGAAATGCCCCATATAGGGATAACTAGTGGTTAATTATTCAAGCTCAAACCATGCACCTTACGTACAGGAAGCAAGAACCTGAATCCTTTACCCCAGCCACCAAGATGTTAAAAAATCTTGAGTTTCAAGGAGTTGAGTGCCTAAACTCACAATTGTCTAGATTTTAGGTCTGTGCCTCATAAATGTGTTTTTTTGGCAAATCAGTGAGGACTGAATTCACTAAATAATGACAGCCCTTGAAGTTTCAGTCTTCATATCCTTCAGAAAATGTATGACAACACAAAATCCTTTATTCTAGTGACTTTCTCAAATTATACAAGCAATATTTAAAATTTGTCCCTAGTTTTGGACCTTTGTCTCCCCATTAATTTTGGCTTTGCCTAGATTTCTTGTGCTACAAGGTTAAGAGGTGTGGTTGAGTATCAAGTGCATTTTAGAAGAAACTGTGTCAAGTGCATTTTATAAGGAAAGTACAGGTGTGTACAATCTTACCATAACTGTTGATGTCCTTGCCTTCACCACTGCAGTATTCATTACTATATGGGATTCTCTGCCATGAAGCCCATCGTCCGGCCAGTCTACCATTTCTTTAAGGTACGCTGAACATCACCTACACACTCCTCATGTAACATAGGGCATAAAAGTAACATTCAGGAATACCATCCTCAGAACTGATTGCCCCAGTAAGTACAGCAGTCCAAGGAAAACCAAAGAGCACCTGCACATCCCGGAAGGAAAAAAAGACTAGGGGGATGGAGGGAGGGAGTGAATACTGTAGCAGTGAAGGCAAGGACATCTACCATTATGATAAGATTTTACACAACTGTACTAAGTCCTTACATTCACGGCTGCAGTATTCATTACAAATGGGAGAGGCCAAAACTCAAGAAGAAACTTGGGAGAAGGAAGCAGCAGAGCCCTCTAAGAAGCCATGAAGAATGGCAGCAGCAAAACCAGCTCTAGCCCTGGAGATACCATATAACTGGTAATGTTTGGTAAAGGTATGCACAGAAGTCCAGGTAGCAGCTTCAAGAATAGAATTAGTGTCTACATCTTTGAAAAAAGTACCAGAAGAAGCTGCAGCTCTAGTGGAATGAGCCTTTACAGAAGAAGGAAGGCTCTCGCCATGAAAAGTGTAACAAAAAGAAATAGCCTTTGAAATCCAAACAGCAATAATTTTCTTGGAAACAGCCAATCCTAAAGACCTAGGATAAAAGGAAAGAAACAACTGATCAGATCTTCTGATAGCTTTAGTCTTATCCAAACAAAATCTGAGTTGTCTATGCACGTCTAAGGTATGCAGCACCCTCTCACTGCCAGATTGTGGGGAGGGGAAAAAAGTAAGCAAATTAATAGACTGATTAAATGACAACTGATTAACCACCTTGGGCATAAAAGAAGGATTAGTACGCAAAGACATCCTTGTCCTCGTGAAATATCAAAAAAAAGATGGGGGGCTTGCAACTCAGACACCCATCTGGCAGAAGTAAGAGGTAACAAAATAACTGTTTTCCAAGAACAATATTGCAAGGAAGCAGGCTCAAAAGGATTCTGAGTCAATTTCTCCAGAATGAAATTAAGATCTGAGAGAGGAGGAACAGACTTCCTGGGAGGTCTAATATTAAGAACGCCTTCAAATAATTGCTTAGCCTCAAATCTAGAAGCTAAATGGGGAGTTAAAGGCAGACGAGCAGAAAGAGCTGATAACTGGGCCTTAATAGAAGAATAGGCCAAACCAGCATTGAGCAACTCACACAAATAAGACAGAAGCAAAGGAACATCCACAGTAAGTGGGTCCAGGTCACAAGAAAGACACCAAATGGAAAACCTCTTCCATTTAGATAAGTAGGATTTCCTAGTAGTAGGTTTCCTGGCCTCCTGCAGGATGTGCAGCATTCTATGATTGATTTGGCCAGGGGAAGCATCAGAATGGTGGAAGACATGAACCCCAAGGCTCTCAGTAGCTCCCTGGCTGTAATGAAGGCCAGGAGAAGAAGTGAGAATTAAGGCCTTTGGAGGTGGCAGGGATGCCAACATTGGCACTGTCTGAATCCTGCAACCCAGAAAGACATGATCCTGAGAAGGAGTCAGGGAAGACTTTTTGAAGTTTATTGTGAATCCCAGACTTTGAAGAAGAGAAATGGTAAAACAAAGATTTTGCAAAGGGATCTTTGGAGAGGATGCCTGAATCAGTAGGTTATCCAAGTAAGGAAAAATTTGGATCCCTTGAAGCCTGCAAAAAGCAATCACAGGAGTGAGGCATTTGGTGAACACCTTTGGGGTAGTAGAAGGTCCAAAGGCCAAAGCACTGAATTGAAAATGCCAGGAAGCAACAGAGAAATGCAAAAACCTCCTAAAAAGAGAATGGATCAGAATATGGAGATAAGCATCCTTGAGATCCAGAGACACCAGAAAGGCCTGAGGTAGCAAGACAGGAAAAAGGGTCTGAAGAGACAACTTTCAAAAGGAAGACACCTTCAGAAAGATGTTTAAATAAGAGAGGTCTAGAATCGGTCTCCAAGTACCTTCTTTTCTGGGCACTAGAAACATTCTTGAAAAAAACCTCTTCCCCCTTTGGGACACAGGCACCTCTTGAATAGTACCCTCAGAAAAGAGATCTCGAAGAATCTCTGGCAAAAATGGAAGTTGTTTCCAAGGAGGCTGAGGAATGTCCATAAAATGAGGCTGGGAATTCCACACCATGAAGTACCCATGAAAAATGATTGACAGAACCCAAGAATCCTGGGAGATTCGAAGCCAACTAGGAAGAGAAAGAGAAAGGCAAAGAGGAATGTGACTGGGAACAGGTGGATAGTCAGACAGCACCTGGTTTATCAGGAAAGGAAGGCTTGAGAATCCCTGCAGTCTGAGTGGCCTTAGCAGGAGAAGCCCATTTACCACCTTTTTTACCTAGCAGGAGGGTGAGATTGCCTACTATTGAAAGGCTTGCTAAGAAGGATAGTCTCCCTGAAATTTAAGCACAGGAGAAACAGACATATTTAAATTCCTGTAACGCCTTCCCCTTGTCCTGAAAAGACTTAAACCAGCAGCTGCTTCCCCAAACAAAAGTTTAGTATCCAGAGGAGCATCCAGCAACTTAGCCTTAATATCATTGGGTAAAGTTTGAAGCCAAAGCCAAGAATACCTCCTCAGTACTGAACCAAATGCAGCAGCCCTAGAAGAGGCATATGCTGTATCATAACTACATTTAACAGAATGACAAATGACTTGAGAGGAAGTCCCTAGCAAGGAAAGAGCAGAAGATTTACTCTCAAAATCCAGAAGATAAGAAAAAAACTGACAAGCCTGAGAAAGAAGAACCAATACATACCTAGACATATGAGTCTGATAATTAATAGCCTTAAAAGCTAGGGTAGCAGAAGTATAAACCTTCTTACCTAGTCTGTCCATGGTTCTGATGTCCTTGTCAGAAGGCAGTAACTTGGACAAAGGAAGCAATTGAGACAGCTTATCAGAAGCTACAGACATCACAGAGGTGTCAGCAACAGGACATCTGAACAAAAAGGAATAGTCCTCAGGCACCCTATAAAACCTATCAGAAAAGAACAAAACCCCCAACTGGGTATTTATCTGCAACAGTGAGGAATTCAGCAAACAGGAGAAATCACCGGAGTTCCAATAAAGAGATTCCTCCCCCCAAAAAACAATTGTCACTGCAAAAAAATGACTATTCACTTTGCCCTCAGGAACCTGGGTGCCTAAGAGGCCAGGGAAAATGAGGGGATTGGACAGATAGTCTCACCTTGCCCATCTTAATCAATCACACCTCTCTGAAGGAGCAATGCTAAGCACATGGCCTGGTGATACAGTATGAGGCAGATAAACAGAGTTCAGGTACTCACCACGGTGCTGCTGTGTGAAGGCTTGGACTCACAGTCTTACTTTTGCAGGCATTGCATTGCAACTGCCAAGCAACAGACAGTGAGAAATTTAGAGATCTGCACAAAGACAGAGTAAGTCACAGATAACAGCCTGTCAGCAATTAATACTCACCTCACTCCCTGGCAAAAAAGGTGTGGTTACTGATAAGGTATTCTCCCTAGGAAAGTAGAAATCACCCTCTGTGTCACTTGTGGTGCTTATTCCATACAGGATAGGAAAACAGATAAGTTAGCAGGTTGCTGGTAAAGCTTAATTCAGGCCAGTGATGTTTTTGGTCTTGCCTCTTAGACTTGGTAAATTCCAAGCAAGCTGAGGCATCTGTAGCCCCTGTGGATCTGGACTGGGCAGAATCCATCAGATCAGTTATTTGGGGATCTAGTCTGACACATCACTAAGCTTCAGTCAGCATCTCCAAAAGTGCAGACATCAGTGCAGCTCTTAGTTGTACCACAATGCACTAATGTCTCTCAGTTTCTTACCCAGAAATTTAAGAAACACACAGGAAAGGAGTCCTAATCCCCCAGCTGTAGTAATCCCCCTACTTAATGCTTCATCCAGTGGAATTAGCTCATCTTTGCAGTTACTTATGAATAAGATCTACAGTTTTATAGTACTGTTATCAACGGATAGCCATCACTCTCAAAGCACAGAAGCAACAAGATGGTTCCATACAAAAGAATATGAACACTTTTTTTTATCTTTAAACATCTCAGCTTAAACTACTTACCCTGATTTCCATGCTTACCACAAAGGTTGCATATTATAAACTTCATTGCAAAGCCAAAGAAGCTCTGTATTTAAATTTTAATGTTGCCAGCCTCTCACTTGAGGATGTAGCTTTTCTACTGGGCCTACAGCCTGGGACAGCCTTACTCATGAGCTCAGAATCATTTCACAACTTCTAATTTGTATTGGAAAGTTATTCACCTGTTTGAAAATGAAGAGTGAGATGTGAATATATTGGTTCCCTATTAAAACCGCAAAGGTCCACTTGCCCGAGTACGGAAAAGTCGACACGTATTCATCGAACTGCGAAAACACTGATTGTCCTGCAGCATGAAATCCGAAATGTTGAATCGTCATGGTTGACCCTTCTGTGGTATAGTTCTGTAAGGTAAGTGTGCAATAGTTAGGGACCTTAGGGTTAGGGTGTGGGTTAAAGTAAGTGCATAGATAGTAATGTATGTAAGGTTTAGTGTAGGGTTAGAAGTAGGGTTTTGTTAAGTGTATGTGTGTGGATTATTTATTTTGTTTGGGTTTAGCTCCTTAAGGTAAGTGTGTGATAGTTACGGACCTTAGGGTTAGAGTGCGGGTTAAGGTAAGTGCATACATGGTAGTATATGCAAGATTTACTTTAGGGTTAGAAGTAGGGTTTTGGTTAGTGTATGTATGTGGTTTATTTATTTTGTTTGGGTAGGTAGTATGTAGCGGGTGGTGGGGTTGGACAACTATGACGATTTGAGATTTTGAATTTCGTGGTTTAGAGTGTTTGTTGTATTTGCAGTTTGTGTAATATGTGTCGATGTTTACGTATTCGGTGTATAGGACTTTCACGGTTCTAATATAGACCTGAATATATTACATTACTTACAATCTGACCTCTCGACTATAAAGTACTTTGTTATCCTTGATAATTCCTGGTTGAAATACATTGAAACTCCAGAAACTTGCTATTAGATTACTACCTAACTTCATAGTGGATGGTGACATCCACCCTAACCCAGGTCTAACCCCACCTGTTACTATCAGCCCCACAAATAACACCCATACTAGCCTACAAAACTCAAATAATGCCTCCAACTCACTCCTAGTGTGTCACTTAAACATTAGAAGTATAAACAAGAAAATTCACTACTTACATGCCCTCCTGGATGTTCACTCCCCTGATATAATATGCCTTACGAAGACCTGGCTCAAGCCTACTACCATTGATAATGAGATTATACCCCCCAGGGTACAATATATTAAGACTTGATCGCATCTCTAAGAAAGGAGGGGGGGGATAGCCATCTTGTAAAAATCCACTCTGGAAGTATCCAAAACTAGTACCCCAAATGCCTTGTTTACTAGCAATGCAGAAATACTCATCATAAAGGTCCAACTCAACAAACGCAAATCTATAAACATTGTATGTATCTATATTCCCCCAGGTGACAACACAAATACCTTGGAGGGTATCCTTCAATGGCTGTCCACTAACTGCCCCCAGGAAGCTATTATTCTCAGGGGTGTTAATATCGACTGGAATACTTGCTCTTCAGACTTCCCCTCCACTCGTATAAATTTGCATGGCTTCCCCCAGATGATATCTTCCCCAACCAGAATCAATAAGCCTAAGAAAAAGGAAAGTATCCTAGACTGGATATTAATAAACAACCTACCCCAGATATATAAAGCAGGCACCCTACCTGAGGACTTTAGTGATCACTTCCTGACCTATATAATCAGAAAAAGAAATGACATCCCTCAGCAATCTTCCTTTAAAACCATTAGAAGTTGTAAGAACTTTATTCAGACTAAATTTCAGAATGAACTTAACACATGTGACTGGTCCAACCTATGGCTACGTCCAATAGATGAAGCGGTCTCATATTTTAACTCTACATTTCTTGCTATCCTGGATTACCATGCTCCCCGACGCACTATCAGAACCAATAACAAAGTAGCACCATGACGGCGCAATGATACAAGACAAAAAAATTATTAGCAGAAACAAAGCGTGGACCTCCTGGAGAACCACTAAATCCCCAAAAGACGACCTTATATATAACCAGCTGAGAAATGATACAAAGAAGTATATTATGTTAGACAAAAAGAATTACTACTGTAATCTGCAACAAGAGCACCAAAATCAACAACAAAAATTCTGGTCAGGCATAAACAAACTTCTCCACCCAGGCCAATCAACTACCCCTACCCCCTTAACTACCCTCCAACAACCTCCTAAAATTATTGCTAACACCTTTAACACTTTCTTTACAGAAACCTTGCAATCCCTAGCCAGTAAGCTATCTCCCTATACCCCAAGTACCACCAACCCCACACCTGATAATAAGATCCCCTTTAAGCTTGATCCAGTACCAACATCTTTTATTAAGTCCCTACTTAAAAAAACTGAAACCCACCACCCTTTCAGCAGGCTTACAACCTGCAGAATATCTCCAAAAAGTCACTAATGAAATAGCATACCCCATATCAATTTTAATCAATAGAACTATCCATGAAGCCTATATCTTTCACATCTGGAAAATCTCCCGCATTGTTCCTCTTCATAAAGGGGGAGATTCCACTGAACTTTCAAATTATAGGCCTATAGCCATTCTGTCTCCCTTGGCTAAAATAATGGAAACATGTATCCACAAGCAATTTCTTGCCTATCTGAATCAAAGCACTCTCCTAGTCCCCTCCAGAACGGATTTAGATCTTGCCATAGCACAACCTCAGTCCTTCTCTCCTTCTCCCATACAATAAATCAAAAACATAATGACTTTAAGCTCTCCTGAGCCCTCTTCCTTGACCTATTCAAGGCATTTGATATGGTAAATCACCAGCTACTCTTAAACACATTAAAATCACTCTCCATAGATAACCTAGCAATTACCTGGTTTCATTCTTACCTAAGTGACAGACAACAAGCTGTACTATGGAAGAATAACCAATCCTCCCTTTTACCAGTCACCCTTGGAGTCTCACAGGGATCTATATTAGGTCCCCTCCTATTCTCCATATTTATTAATGATCTGTACAAAGTCATCCCTGATGCAGATGACTCAACCCTAATCTGCTCTGCCACCTCCCCCACAGATTTACAATCCTTGTCTCAAATCACTTTCAACAAAGTAGAGAACTGGCTCACTGGTCGCCAACTATTATTAAACCCAAATAAAACCAAACTATTACTCTTCTCCCCCACTTGCAAGGTCTCCTCATCACCTCTCACCATAATATCTAACAATGGTACCATAATTTCCCCAGAACCTAGTACTAAACTACTGGGAGTGATCATCGACAACAACCTCAAGTTTGATGCTCACATAGACAAAACTATTAAAACAGTTAATAAAAAATTAGGCTCTTTATACAGGATTCCTAACCCCATCTGCTAGAACTGGTATTGCCCGTACACATCTGCTATTGACCCTTCTTTATGCCTCACCCATCTTCGTAAACCTGAGCAAATCAAACCTCAATAAATTCACTAGGTGCTACAATAACATTGCCAGATTTGCCACAGGATCAGCTTATAGAACCCATCACTGCCTTAACCTTCAGTGGTTAGACTGACTTGAACTACCCTATCGACTGCAATATAACCAATTAATAGTTGTTCACAAAATTCTCTACCAACCAGACAGTACACTCATACTAAAAAATATTATTACCCCCTACAGTAACCTAAAATCCCTTCGCTCTTCCAAAAAATTGCTAGTGCAAACTGTTAAAGCCAACAATTCAGCTGGTGAGTCACTATTCTCCAACTCTGCTGGTAAAAACTGGAACCTACTTCCTGCTGAACTCACCACTGACCCCTCCTTATCCCAATTCAAAAAATCCCTTAGGAAATACCTAAAAATGCAGTGGCTTTGTCCCTGTACAAACCCTGACTAACCCCCACTCAAACATAATTCATAAAGGAGAACCTCATTACAAGAATAAAACTCTGACTCTCTAACTGTTTAAAATTCTGTGTATCACCCACCTACTGGAAAGATTTAAAGTTAACACTACACCATGTATGATAACCACCTTAATATATGTGTTTTCCTTTTTCAGATGAAAACGTAAACTATTTCTTTCTCAGCTACTTGCTTCCAATCTTTGTTGTGTGTACATGAGAAAAACATGTACATGTGTGTACATATCATTAATCAAATCTCAGTTTTGTGATAACTCACTGTAATAATTTCACTGTATTCACACTTGTTTTTGTATATTTGGAGGTTTTCTCTCCAGGCCTCCGCTGAAAATGGACCTGTATCCAGTTGGACTTTCCTGGTTAACAAATGCAAAATAAATAAAATAAAATAAATAAATTGTGTATCATCTTTTCTCTGGCATTTCTATAGTACCTGAAGTTTTTGCCAATACCAACCCCACTTGTCCCTTGCTTATTTCTTACATCATCTTTTTGCCCTTCCACCTCCCTATATGTCATAGGCATCGTTTTCTTCTCCCATTTTATATAAACAGCCTTTGTTGAACATAATTGAGTTCAACAGACGCAGCAAAAAGAATATTTACAAAAGAACGTTTACAAAATGGTATACATTAAAGTATTACTTTTCAGATGATATTACAATACCATAAGGTTTAAGGCTCTTGAGAGCACCCCAGTACTACCAGGCTATAATTCATACCATACTTTTTGGCCACAGAACCCAGACCGAAGCACAAAAGGTGGGGGTGTATCCATATTCATCAAGGATACCCACACCTCCAGGTTAGTGGCACAGCACAATGCCTCAGAAATCATCCATGTGCAACTAACAACGGGCAAAACTGCAATTCAAATTGTAGCTTGCTGCAGATCACCCACCATGACCCAGGACCCCCATTCTGCATTTCTAGTGACACTGGAAAATATGAAGGTCCCGCCAAACGCCCTAATATTGGGTGATTTCAATTACCCAAACATTAACTGGGAGAACTACTCAAGTACTAACTCCCTTGCCCAATGCTTCCTAGAATTTATAAACTCGAACACCCTGGATCACCTGGTCAACACCTCCACCAGAGGCAACAACATATTGGACCTGGTCATCACCAACATGGGCGACCGGTGTTCTACACCAGAGGTCAAACCCTCGCTGGTTAGATCAGACCATAGACTAATCACTCTGGATATCCACATTCCACCCCCACCCCCAATCAAGGAAACCACCGTGAAAAACTTTTCAAAAGCAAACTTTACGTTACTTAAGACCGAGGTGGAAAGGTTCACAGCCCCCATGCTAAAGGACAACGCTGTCCAAGCTGCTGAATCCCTTACAAAGGCACTCTATGAGCACCTGCAAGAATTCATGGATCATGCTATCCCAAGCAAAACCAAGACTCACTCCTCCAAGAAAAGGAAACCAGTCTGGTGGACTCCTGCCATAAACAAGCTATACAATAGAAGGAGGAAACTAGTGCAGAAAAAAGTAAAATACCAAGAAGGAAAAACATCCCTGATTAGTATTAGCAAGAAACTACGATCCCTCATAAAATCATCCAAGGCTAGCTTCGAAAGAAAAATTGCCAAGGACTCCAAAGATAACCACAAAGCGTTCTTTAGCTATGTCAAGAACCTATGTGGAAACTCTCAGATCTGCTCTGAGTTAGTGCAAATGACACAAAATACACTGAACCGACTGATATTGCCAACACTCTGGCAGACAGGTTTAGTGAAAACTTCACCCCCCCCCCTCACCCCATAAAGGGCCCATAACCATACCAGAAGAATGTAGTGCCCCGGCAATCACTGACACACAGGTTAAAACAGCCCTATCCAAAGCCAAAAATACAGCTTCAATGGGACCAGATGGTGTCTCAGGCTGTGTCTTACACGAGCTCCAAAATGAACTAACCCCTCACCTAAACACACTGTTCAAACTCAGCCTGTCTACAGGCTATGTACCCATAATGTGGTGCACAGCAACCATTATCCCGCTCCACAAAGGTGGAGTCACAATGGACCCCGGAAACTATCGCCCTATAAGCCTGACTAGCCTGGTCTGCAAGGCTATGGAGTGCATCATCATGGAATTTATTAACAGAGACATTGGGAACCTTCAAACATTGGACCCTACCCAGTTTGGCTTTGTTAAGGGCAGATCATGCCTCCTAAACCTGGTGGACTTCTTTGAGACAGTTACCAAGGCTTCAGATGAGGGAAAGGAGGTCCCACAGCCTACCTAGACCTTGCGAAGGCTTTCGACACCATTCCCCATTATGGTATTATAGACAAGCTCACCAGCCTGAACATAAACCCTTATGTCACAAGATGGGTTGCCAATTGGCTCATGGATAGAACCCACACTGTGAGAGTTGCAGGCTCTAGGTCTGACTCAAAACCAGTTACAAGTGGCATCCCCCAGGGCTCAGTCCTGGGACCCGTCCTGTTCGGTATATACTTCTCAGAGGTACAGGCAAGAACAGGAGGACTATGGCTGACCACGTTCACAGACAACTGCAAACTGGGGGCCATAACTGACTCTCCAGCTAATACATACATCCTCCAGAAGGTTCTCACTGAGACGGATACCTAGTGTCAAAATCATGGTCTCAAGTTAAATGCCAAAAAGTGCATAGTCATCCCCTTTAGAAAAAACAAAGTACCCACAAACTACCACATATGTGGTAGTCCCCTAAATACAGAAAATGTAACAAGGGATCTGGGGACCCAAGTAGATAGTAATCTCTCCTTTGATAATCATATTGCCAAGGTGGTTAGAAAATTCTTCTATGTGGCTCACCTAATCAAAAAAGGGTTCACATCTAGAACAAAAGTGGTTATTGTGCCCCTCTACTCATCATTCATCAGACCCATCATAGAGTACAATGCCCCATTTGGGATGTACCTTACAAGACACCTGCAACAGCTGGAAAGACCACAGAAGTACCTCACCAAGAGGATTACTGGCCTCAAACATATGCCTTATGCAGCCCGACTGAAGAAACTCCAGCTGTACTCGGTTGCATACGGCTTACTCAGAGGTGATCTCTGTCTGATATACAAGGCCATGTCCAACCCAGAATTGATGGACATGCTCCACCTAAAAAAAAAAAAAAACAAAAGAGCCGCACGGTCTAGGGATCTAAACCTCACCACAACGATAAATAGGACGTGCTGGACGGATAGATTCCTGTTCCAGAGGCTCCCCATCCTTTGGAACAGGATTCCAATCTACATTAGGCACAGCCCCTCACTAACACTCTTCAAGAGAAACCTTGACGAGTGGATGGGAAACAGAAAATTTACCCCAGGGATCACTGCAGTGGCTCTGCTGGACAGAGGCACAGGGAACTAATGGCTCTGCTGGACCGAGGCACAGGGAACTAATCTAAGGGGGTGACGAAAGCCAACACATTCTGGCTAGGCTTACAGATGCCCTTGGGAAGATAGCCTAGTACTTACTTGTGAACCTATGAACCTAAATACCACAATATCCCCCATTTTCCACCTGAGAATGAGAAGAGTCAATAATTACATATCCAGTAATCCAGTATACAATTTGCCTTAGTTTATCTTTCTAATATTTCTTATAAAACAGAAAAAAAAAGAAAACAAACAAAACATTACCTAGCCTAAGTATTTCAACTATTAGCAATTTGTGTCCTGTTCCATGCGTGGTATTATTAACCCAAACATAGTTTGCTGGATAGGTATTTGGCTATGTGACAGAACGCATTCTGTTAGAGTCATGGGTGTTTGTGGTAGACAGAACTCTGTTACCAGTGGTGTTCCACAGGATTCGGTTCTGGGTTGATTCCCTTTGATATATGTACCTGTCTATCATGAAAGCAAAACAGTGTAAGAAACTTCTCTGTGTGGAAGACGTCTAGTCCATATATCTCTAGTTAATCACTGTATATTAATCAGATCAGACAACAGTAGAAGAAGTAGTGAACTTAAACTCGTCTTAAGTCCAAAAAATATATAATTTGAAGTATTGTTCAAAATTACTAAGTATTTGAAAGCAATCCAAGCAAGGTAGGCAGTCTGTTTCCAGTCGAAAATCCTTTATTAAGTACACAGACAAGCGATCCAAGTAAAACAAAAATAGACGAATAGTTTCCTCACAAGCTTTCTAAATATATATATCTATCTATCTATATATATATATATATATATATATATATATATATATATATATATATATATATATATATCATTTTTATCAGGCAAGGGAATGGTTTATTGTGCTGTAAAACAAAGTGTTATTGGTACACATGTTAAATTCACATCTCTTCCCCCATCAGTGTGACATTCGAGCTGGTCCTGCCCTACTTAGTAGCTGCCATAATAATATAACCCTTATGCACTTTAAATAAAATTTATAATGATGTGGTACCTCTTATTTAACCAGATTATTAAATAGATTATTAAGTCTGTGATTTTATCCAAGACTATATACTACATGGCTGGAAATATATCGACCTTAGACTATTTGGATATATATATATATATACACTTTGCATGTAAAAATCATATTCTATTTTCATAACCTGTTATTAACAAAGATCACTTTCGTCCTTCTAGACTTCTTCAGGTCTGTGTACAAGAACCCTAAAAACTATCTATAAAAATATTGTATAATTAGTATTATTACACATCATTTTGAATAAAGTGGAAAGAAAGAGAACCAGAAAAAGAAAAAATAATAAGAAAAAATGTATGATGATGGAAACAAAATATTCACTTAAATTAAAACTGATTTAAAATGGTATTTAAAACAAACTGGTAGAATAAAATAAAATAAAATTAGTCATGTAAACAGTGTGGTAATTTTTTAAGTTCCAGTAGACTTTTAATCGAACAGTAGTAGTTTAGTCCAGGCTTCCTAAAAGAGTTCAGTTTTAATTGCCACATGAGATCATGTTTCTTCAGAATATATGGGATATCTCCTTCAAGATCACCCATGTCTATGTGATACAGGATCTGGAACTTAAAACCTGTGTGTCTTTTATGAAGAGAAAGGTGTTTGGCTAGTGCATTATTTTTACATCCAGAGCGGATTTCTGACAGATGACATGAAATCCTACGCTTAAGTTTATTTACAGTCTTGCCCACATAGAATGCATCACGTTCATTACACTGTGCCCTGCAAATTACTTTTGTAGTGTTACAGTCACCCCCCTGCACTAGTCTTAATGATTTTCTTTAAATAAGGGCAATAAAAACTATCACCTTGCTGTATAAATATAGAAAACGTACAATTAGTTTCACATTATTTAGTGTTTCTCTCATATGGTCTAGGTTTAAATTCAACAAAACTTGTAATGTTCCTAGCCTTCCTGTAAATAAAGGATGGGGCTTCACCTAAGATGTTAATCAGAAAAGGATTTCCTGTGACAATGGCCCAGTTTTCTTCAATAACATTTTTGATACTGTGATAATCCAAAGTGTATGTCAGGAGGCAGCTATTTTTGCATTTGTTATTTTCTGTGGAATTTCTTAACATTCTCCTAGAGGGGAGGTTGAGTCAAGGTGCTTCAGTCCTTTTCAGTTCTATAACGGGTTCTAGGATGTTTTTTAACATCTGACTTTCATAGCCTCTCACTAGAAAATCATTCTCTAAGTTGTTCAGGTTTCTCAAAAATGGTTCCATCTCTGTGGTAATTCTAGCTAATTTATAGCCCTGGGACTTCACTGCATTATACTTGGTTTTTGTAGGATGCAGACTTTTACTGTGGAGTAATAAGTTAACCCTCGTTGGTTTTCTGAATAGATCAGTGGTGATTCTGTTATTGTTGGTGTCCTTGGAAATCTGCATATCTAAGAAAGTGGTTGAAGTATAGCTATAGGAAGAGGTAATCTTCAGGAAAGGGGTTGTTTGATTGAGGTAAGTTTTAAAATCTCCAAACTGCAAGGGGTCACCTTCTCACACAATAAACATGTCATCAATAAAACGTAAATAGCAAGTGATATGCTGCATATAGTCTATGTTGTTTAAAACAAAGTCCTCCTCCCACTTGCCCAGGGCTATGTTAGCTATGCTTGGTGCCATGGCAACCCCATTGCTATACCAGTTTTTTGTTTGTAGTGTTTGCTATTGAAAGTAAAGAAATTGAAGTCCAGTACAAGATTAATGAGCTTGCTTAACTTTTGCAGTTGTGCCTGTGTACCTTGATTATGTTTCTTAAAAGACTCCATAGCTGCTGTTATACAGTAATTGTGAGGGAGCTCTGTGTACAAGGATTCCACATCAATAGTTAATAAAATACTGTCAGCTTTCACTGTAATGTTTTTTATTTTCCTCAAAAAAATCAATTGAATTTCTTATGTATGACTTTTCTTTTCTGCTAAAGGTTTCAGTAAGTAATCAAGGTAAATGGCTCTGGCTTCAGTAAGGGAACCTCCACTTGCTACCACCGGTCTATAAGGTGGGTCTTCTCTGTTCTTGTGTGGCTTTGGTATTCCAAAAAAGTAAGATAAATGTGGGCATGGGCTCCATAAATAATTATAAAGATTTTCAGTAATAAGTTTTTCTTCCCATAATGTGGCGAGATTAGTGTTCCATAAATCATATGTGCTTTTTATGTCATCCATGGTAAATAACTCATAAAATCTGTTATCCTCCTGTTATCCTCCAGCATGTTCTCTATCTTTTGGTTGTAGCTAGTGGTATCAGTCACAAGTATACCTCCTCCCTTGTCTGCCTTCATTACATGCCTGGATTTATCATTGACTAGCTCAATCAATGCTTTTCTTTCTCCTTTTAAGGAGGTTCCTGATATCCATTTCACATTTCACTTCAAAAGCAGCTAATATTTGATGTAGTGGTGGACAATAGCTGCTAGGCCTTTTTATTGTTTCATCAATGGACTTATTTTCAATGTCACTAATTTTACCATGAAACTATACCCTTAAGTTGAGCTTCCTCACAAACAGTTTAAGGTCTATCAGTACCTGAGCAACCTCACTCCTGCAGCTTGGTACAAAAGTAAGTCCTTTAGACAACACACCTTTTTCCTCTTCAGTCAGTGCTTTAACAGAGTGGTTCCAGATAAGTGGAGCACCTGTTATTGTTGTTATTGTACCTGTTATTGTGGCTGGTTCCTCCGTCTGAGCCTGGGACCTGGGTTGTAGTCGGGGTTCCAGTCGGGATTGCCCAGGTATTGTATTTCCCTCACCCCTGTCCACTGTTTGGTTCTCCTGTCTCCCTGCGGGTTCATGGATCGAGTCTGAGACCTCTGGAATTCCTCCTCTGCTTTCTGGAATCTCAGTGGGTTGTAGTAGTATTCCTCGCTGTGGCTGTGGTAGGGGGGAATCTGGTAAGAGGGACAAACTCTGGGGCTATGGTAGTGGTCGTCATTCTTGTTTTGGTACTGGTACTGGCTTTGGTATTGGTGTGGTGGTTGGTGTCTGTGCTGTCGATATTGGTCTTCCTGAAGAAACTGGTCTCTGTGAAGGTGCTGCTGCTCCTGGTAGCTGGATTGTCTGTGGTCCCGGTTGTCCTGGCAGTCCTGTAATTTGTCCTGTAAATCTGGTTAAATAAGAGGTACCACATCATTATAAATTTTATTTAAAGCACATAAGGGTTATATTATTATGATATCTACTAATTAGGACAGGACCAGCTCGAATGTCAGACTGATGGGGGAAGGGATGTGAATTTAACATGTGTACCAATGACACTTTGTTTTACAGCACAATAAACCACTCCCTCGCCTGATAAAAAGTATATATATATATATATATATAGAAAGCTTGTGAGGAAACTATTACTCTATTTTTGTTTTACTTGGATCGCTTGTCTGTCTACTTAATAAAGGATTTTCTACTGGAAACAGACTGACTGCCTTGCTTGGATTACTTTCGAATACTTAGTAATTCTGTACAATATTTCAAATTATATATTTTTTATTATTTTTTTTGACTTAAGATGAGTTTAAGTTCGCTACTTCTACTACTATTTCTGATCTGATTAATATACAATGATTAACTAGAGATATATGGACTGAAAATCTTCCACACAGAGAAGTTTGTTACACTGTTTTGTTTTTGGACCCACTATACTTGTTTAGTGGATGGTTTGAGACTTCGGGGATACCACGGAGATTGCTTGTTTTTTTTGTCTATCATGAAAGCTGACATCAATGGACTATGGCTTACCATGTTTGCTGATGACTGGAAATTGGAAACAGGTAATCAAATTCCATTGTGATTCAAAAATTCTCCAACAAGTGCCAGCCCAAAACAAATGCTTCGTGTGCTATTTACTTATAACGCTTCATTCCTCACAACAACTAATCCACCTCATCTCTGCTGTCATCATCCTCACATGCACTAACCCAGCGTCATCATCTTTCAACAATAACATCCCAGCCTTAAAAAAAACTGGCATACTTTCACTAACCTTCATACACATGTTATGTAAATATGCATATTTGGCTATTGTGAATTATTTTCTTCAAACACTCTGTACTGTCCTACTCTGTATATTTAAAAATCTCAACTTCTGTTGCATAAAGACAATAGTAACCTGTACTGTATTACTTTAGTCTCTACTTTCTACACAATTATAACTTTTTTCCAACTGTGTCCTATAGCTAATAACTATAACTTCTGCACTAATATGCTCAGCAAACTCCCCAACTGATCTACATTCTCTTACTCAAAATGTTTTCAACATAGTTGAAACATGGTTCACAAAACTTTGTCTCCTGCTCAATGCCAAAAAAACTAAACTTCTTCTCTTCACACCCACCAGTAAATCCTCCCCCATAGATTTCTCTGTCATCTCCAAATGGCACAATTATATTCCCCAACTCTACCACTAAATTGCTAGGAGTTACTATTGACAATAACCTTAAATTTGACAGCCACATAAATAACACCATAAAAACTGTCAACAGAAAAATTGGCTCCTTATATAGAATTAAACCTTTCCTAACACCAATAGCCAGAACTAAGATTGCACACTCCCATTTAATTTCAACTCTTCTGTATGCCTCACCAATATACACTAATCTAAAGAAAAATAATCTCATCAAACTAGCTAATTCCTATAATAACATTTCCAGATTTGCCACCGGAAATCCTTTTAGAACTCACCACTGTCTGAATCTAATGCAGCTAGGCTGGCTTGAATTTCCAAACCAATTGAAACTCTCCCAACTCACCATTGCCTACAAGATATTTTATAAACCTAACAGCACCCCTATACTCTCCAATCTCATAATCCCCTACAAAAACCTAAATTCTCTTTGCTCTTCCAGCAAGCTTCTTGCTAGCATAAGCAAGTCTTACAACATGGCTGGAGTTTCTCTGTTTTCCAACTCTGTGGGAAAAAACTGGAACTTACTGCCTAATGAACTAACTTTAATTTCTTTGCTGCCTCTCTTTAAACAAAACCTCAAAAGACACCTCAAAACACACTGGTTATGCCCCTGCAGCAACCCTGATTAACCTTCTCCTTCACTACAGATATTTCTCCTCTTGAACCTCTACTTATTTCACATTCATTGAAGTAGGACTGTAACTGCTGAACAGAGTACAACATACAGGTGTAATCTATCGTGCTTGATGCTCTAAAGGTCTCTATCTAGGGTTGCCACCTTCCTTCACGGCTAAAACCGGAGCAAAGCCACACCCCTCACGTCACCAGTAACCCCGCCCACCCCAACCCCCTCTCCCGCCAACATACCTCCTATTTTGTGATGTCACGACAGCATCACTCAATGGGAACGCCCTCTTTTTTTGTTCCAGCCGCCTGCTTTTGGCTGATTTACTATGCTTTTCTGTAAAAAAAAAGCATAGTAAATCAGCCGATTTACAAACTCCGATAGTCTGTTTCCTTTTTGAAACAGAATACCGGAGTTTGTACAGTGTTTTCCGGACTACCGGAGAATCAGTTTGATTTCCTGATAGTCCGGAAAAAAAACGGAGGGGTGGCAAGCCTATCTCTATCCTGTTTGATGTACTGATAGTCTACAGGTATCTTACTGCATATTGAACTATCCTGTACATATTGTCATCTTTGCTATTGTAAATACCTACTTTACTTTATTAATACTCCTGTATTTTTTAGTATTCTTATTACTTCCTGTATTTTTACTAATCTTCTATTGAAATCCTTTCATTTACTATGTATTAATATTGATTTTTAATTTTTAAATTTCAATTTTTATTTGTTGCCACTGGAGCTTTTCTCCCCGGGCCTCTACTGAAAATGGAAATATATCCAGTTAGACTAGCCCGGTTAACAAATGTAAAATAAAAATAAAAATAAATAAATAAAATAAATAACTCCTAGGTTGTTGCTGAAATGAGTCCTCTTCAGATTAGTCCATTACTTTGGTCAACAAGCAATAATTAATCAAATAATGGGCTTGTTATTAATGCCAAGAAATGCAACAACATTTCGTTTGGTAAATCTAGTATTACTTCTGTTTACTATATAATGTTCCACTTAACTCTAACACTGTCATCAGGGACTTGGGTACCTCTGTTAATATCAAACCCTCTGTTAAATACCATGTCTCTGTGGTGGTTAAAAACCTTCTACCTTGCACATCTTATTATTTGTGGCATCTCCTTAAGGTCTAAAGAAGTTATAGTCCTTCTTTAGTAATCCCTTATTACACCCATCATTAAATACAGTGACCTATTTGCTATGTACCTAGCTAAGTACCTAAACCAACTTCAGTGGCCTGTATGTTTCCTCTCCATGAAGATCTCAAGTCTCAGTACCCTTAGCAACTTTCATAGACTAAACACCCCAGCCCTCTACTCAGTGTCATACAGAATCCAGCGGTGATTTCTGCTTAGCCTTCACTGCTATGAATGACTTGGTACTTTTTGAATTCCTTCACCTAAATAGAAGGTGTGGTAAAACTAACACCCACTCCAGAGACAAAAAACCTATATTACCACATCAACATCTCCAGATGGCATGAAAGACACCAGTAGTTTGTGATGTGCTTAGCTTCTCAAAGGTCTCACTGACCTTAAGTTTAGTAAGAGCCTATGAAACCATATGAACCCACGATGGACAATGAGGTCTTACAGTCATGGGAAAAGTGAGTGGACTGCACTATGCATGTCACATGACCCTAAGACATCAGCATGCAGGTAGCATACCCAGCACTATGAGCGGTCACATCTGCATCATAGTACCACACAGCAGCTACATGAATACAGCTGGGAGTACATGCAAGGGCTACATAGCAAAATACCAACTTTTTTTATTTTATAAACAGGAAGGAAATGGGGTGACAGGACAGTCAGAGAGGGGGAGGAACAAACAGAAAGACACTGAGAATGGAAGGGCGGGGTGGACTATTTTTTTTTTAGATACTTTTGCCCTTTTTACTTTTATAAGAAGGGTAGAGAGGGAAGGGAGTATGGGGAAGCTGTGGTTAGAAAGGCAGGCATAGTGATGGCCATGGAGCATACACACACAAGCGTATAATCAAAGACTGACATGGGAGGTAGTGACATAAAATGGTGGCAACAATGGAGATGTGCCAATTGGCAGTGGGTTAACAACTGCTGATGGGGAAAGACTGGACTACAAAAAGAGGATGGGAAGTGACACACAAGGGAAACACTGTGATGGTGGATAAGGTGGGGAAGGATGACCACCTAAGCCAGTCCAGAGAGGAGCCCACCCAAAAGTTACTCACCCCAGTAGCTGACAACATGGGTGGGCTGTGCATCTGACAGCATCACAGTAGGGCCTGACTGGCTATGCAACTCTGCCCTCTGCCAGCTACATAAAGAGGTGCTCCAGGGTACCAGTTCAGGCATCAAGCTACAGGTTCACCCCAGTCCTCACCAGATGAAAGTATATCATACCAGATGACCCAGGAGGGCCCCCAACAGTGCCATTCTCCAATGAGAAGCCTACACCACTCACCAGAAAAAGCAGCAAGAAAGGAAACTAGCTAAACCTCCAGGTCACCCTTCAAATGGTGACCTTTGTCATCCTGCACTTACATAGGTATGGGGACTGCTGGGAACCCATCGGTCTGCACAATGGCTAGTGCAGAGCATAGTTGTCACCCACCTTTGACTGCTTTATGACCAATCCTGCCAAAAATAAATAAATAGAGAAAAACCAAACAACAAAGTAACATAAATATAAAAGAATGATAAAGAGAACAAAATGGTGAAAGGGACAGCCACTCTGGGCACAAAATGTTTGGGGGAGTGCATCTAACAGATGCCAGTTGGACAGTAGTATAGTATTAGTATTCATTTCTGGCAGGTTTTAAAAGTTTAAGACCTTTTTTCCGCTTATCTTACAGTGTGCAGAGGATCTGAGTTCCATAAGAGAACAGGAGCTCGTTATCAGAGACAAGGATCAACACAGGCTGCTAAATAAGTCAGTTACAACTCCGGAGGGCACAAATACAATGGTCAGTGTGATGTGTTACAGGACCTGGAAGGAGGAAAAAACAGTCCGCAAAGCAAATGTAAAACAACTCAATGTTATATGATGATAACAGAGATATCTGCAGGTATAGCTGGGACAGTTTAATACAGTACCACTGTACCTCAAAGAATAAAGATTAAACTACAGAACAAATGAACAAATAACCAATGCTTAAATATCGAAATGCACAAAAGAAATACAGCTGCACATTGCTGTTGTAAACAGGTTAAGTATAGTTATATAGTTCTCCCAGTAATACAGTACACTTACTCCACCACCCGAAAACTCCGGCCTTCCTTGTCTGGCATACATTCAAGTGTCTTCAATTTCCTGTACAACTGCAAAATCAAATAAATAAACAAATGAATAAATAATGAATTTAGCATATCCACAACAGCAAAAGGTATTTACAGCTATATGTTCCAGGCCTACTGTGCAGTGTGACATAATAAAAACAGACATTTCACTGTAATACTGAGTCTCTCTCTCTCTCTCTCTAGCCTCTTTTTCCCACTAATAAAGCAAACCCTGGGTGGTACTTCCTCAAGTCACTGTATTTATACCAGCTGACAATGCTTACCATGCAGTCACTTTGTACAGGAGACCTTCCTAATCCCCCAGCAGGTGCTCCCTATGCTGCATAGTACAGTAGCAGGAAAAAGATTTTGCGCTTCGTTCTGTACTACACAACAGCACTGTTAGACTTAGGTCCTGCTGAGGCTATGTTTATTCACCAGCAAACATGGTAGCCATGGCACATGACCACACATCATGCAGGCCACAGGTGTACAAACTCTACATGACCTCACAATGTCCTAGCACAGCTATTACAGGCAGCAGGGTAGCACAATGACCATGGTCATTAGCATACTGCAGACTGTAATTTGAGCATTTGTTTATTTATTTATGTATTCTATTTTATTTTGTTGTCCTTTAATAACTGGGAAAGTCCAACTTAGTCAATGGTGCATTTTCAGTGGAGGCCTGGTGAGATAAACTCCACAACAGATGCAAAAATATTTAAACAGTGGTTGATGAGTGATTATATACAAGGGGAGAAAGTCTCACAATAGATTAAATAGCTTACTTATGATCAGTTGGGGAGAAAGACTTCACAAAAACACATGCACTCTATTTCTAATAATATATGGAGGTGAGAAATAATAGAGTATTCTGCTGCCAAAACAGACAGAGAAATAGAACGAAGTGAGGAATAATGAGCAGGAGGGAAAATCAAGGGTATGGAGAGAGAGGTGATTAGTATTTGATAGATGGAAATGTTATGAAAAGGCACGAGAGAGGAAATAAATAGTAGAAAGTGCCAGCTGAAGAGGTAGAAGAGCATACATTAGACTTATGGTATCATTAAAGTGAGAGCTTTTGATGTTAAGCCATTACTACCTGCTAAGATATAGAGGTGTTAGTGCTTCAGAGTTAGAAAGGTATAGTTGTGCTAAGTAGGTGGTCATACATCTGTTTTGACTGTAGTGCAGGTCCAGGAGTCAGACATATATTTTTTAGATTGGTCTTGAAATTGGAAAGGTTGCTAGTATGTTGAATGGATAAGGGGATAGCATTCCAGAAGTGTGTTACATAGCTGGAATAGAGAGGTTCTTGCTGACAGGTATGGTTTGTAGGTAGTGAGGAGCATTTTGTTTGTATATGTGTGTATGTGTGTGTGTGTGTGTGTGTGTGTGTGTGTGTGTGTGTGTGTGTGTGTGTGTGTGTGTGTGTGTGTGTGTGTGTGTGTGTGTGTGTGTGTGTGTAGTCTAGCAGTGCTTTGCTTAGTTCTGGATTGTATATTAATTTGCAGACTAGGAGTAGTTGTGTGCAAGTGAGTTGCCTGGGTAATTCAAGCCAGTCAAGCTGTTTTAGGGCTAAGCAGTGATGAATTCTGTTTGATGAGTTATTAATGGCAAATTTTGTACTTTATTATGGCACCGTTTAGTTTATTTTGGATGGAAACTTGAAGGTTAAGCAGTACTGGGGAGCCATATAGTATAGTAAAGTAAAAAGTAGGAGTGTAAAGGTCAAGAGTTTCCTGGATGAATCAGTTACATAGTTTTTTTTAGCTCTGCAGACTGTCTCTAATGTTTGGTGATTTCTTTTTTTTTTGATAGTCTGTTGCACATGTAATTCGAATTTCAAGTTATCATCAATTATCATGCCTAGAAACTTGGTATGGAGGATGACTTCTGTAGGGGTGTTATCAGACACTGCTACTGAGAAATTTTGTTTGACGTGTAAGGGCTTTGGGAAGGAATAGCAGTTTTATTTTTGTTTTTTTTTTGGATTTAGTAGAAGTTGGGAGTTATTGAGACAGCTTTCAACTGATGAAATTACTCTATAACACCTCACCTAAGAGTCATTTATGTTACTAGCAGTAAAGATTAATGTGGCGTCATCACTATATTGTATGAGGGATGTTTGACATTTGGCAAAGTTTAAGTTTTTGGTAAATATGTTGAAAAGTAGTGGATCCAGTATGGAACCTTGGCAAATACCTGTTCTGACAGGTAGGAAGGATGAGTAAGAATTAATCTATTTAACAAACCGGATTCTATTGGAAAGGCACCTGGAGAACAGATGGTGGAAGTGTTTGATAGGCCAAGCGATGAGAGTTGTTTTAGAAGAAGGCTATGGGAAGCATTTTCGAAGGCCTTGAACAGATCCAGAAACATGGCAGAAACCAGTTGACCTTTGTTTCTGGCTAGGTTAATAGTGTTGATGAAGTTTAACAGAGCTGTGGAAGTGTTATGTCCTGGTCTGAAAACATGTTGTGTGGGGTGAGGCAGTTGCTAGTTTGTAAATGAGTCATGAATTGATTACGAATGCAATTTCAAAGATTTTTGAAAGAGGAGAGAGAATGGCAATGGGTCTAAAGTTGGATATATCATTGGAGTTACTACCCTCATGAATTAGGATAATGTGAGATTTTTTTTCCATAACACTGGGACATGCAATTCCTAAATAGACCTATTTATGAGACTGGATATTGAACAGGAAATTGAATACTATTTTTAAGAAATCACCAGGAATTTAATCTGGAGCAAGTATACTCAGTTTAATTTGTTTGAGGTATTTCTTGATTGTTATGATAGATAATGCTTGAAAGGAGAAAGTGTGAGTATTAATGGAACTGGGAGGTTTGACTGAGTGATATGGTCAGATTATTAGAGGAGGTTGATGTGTTTTCAGGTTTGTTGTGAAATAGTTTAGTGATATTAAAGATAAACTGATCATTGAAAGCATTAGCTGTTTCTTCTGGGGGAGCTGTGGGGCTTGTGTTTGGTTGTACATTTCAACCAAGATGTAGTATTTTACATATGGTGGTCCAGAATTGTCTAGAATTTTTGTAGTATCGGATCTGCAAATTGGAGTAATAAAGTTTCTTGTCAAGTTTGATCTAGAATTTGGCTATATTTTGTAAGTATTTATATTGTTGAAGATTGTGTTTTGTTGTACTACTGAGCCATGCCTTTCAGGCTTTATCTCTACTACTCATTAAATTCCTGATAGTAGGAGTGAGCCAAGGAACACAGTTGTTTTGCACTCTTTAAGCCTAAGGGGGGCCATACTGTTTAGCAGTTCCATAGATATATTATTAAAATAGACAACAGCATCATCTATTGGGAAGATTTTTAGGATGTTCCGGTTGTGAGATTGTAGTGAGGTATTAAACAATTGTGGGTCAAAAGTTGTTCATGTTGCAAGAGGATTTATATGTGTGTTCCCTGGGAGAAGTGTGGCATTCTCTTGCAGCATATATAGGCAGGTGGTCACTTAGTGTACTAGCTAAGGTGCTGTGGGAGCTTATATTGTTAGGGTGACTTATTAATAACCACTCCAGGGTAGTAGTTTTACCATTTTTCAGGTTGATTCAGGTGGAATCAGTGATAAATTGGAAGACATTGTACAGGTTTATATTAGAATTTGTTGTCTTGGAGATGAGACTTGATCAGTTGATGTTAAGATTACATTACCTAGTATAATTACCTCTATGTGTACATTAACAGATAGCCAGGATAGGCTGACCTTGTCTTCAAGTGAGATATAAAGGGTTGCCACACATATTGTTTTGTATGCATTTCTTTTCGGGTTACTTAAAAGCAGTTCTGCATTGAGGAAGGGGGATATGAGAAATGGGAAAGGTGGCAGGTTTATGCTACTGTGGGAAATTATTGCTACTCCTCCTGCTTTTCTGTTTAATCTATCAGCTCCAAGGATGTTAAAGCCAGTTGGGGGGGGAGGGGTATTACTGTTACTGATATTCGGTTTTAGCCAAGATTCTGTCATTGTTAATATTGCAGGGGAATGATATTTCATCCACACATATCTTTCTGGAATTTTGTTTACAATGCGTTTAATGTTCATATGAAATAGACTGAGTCTGTTGTTGCTATTTCTTATTTTATTGGAAGAGGAATTTAGGTTTCCGGGCAGGGTTGATTTATTATTTGTGGAGGAATTTAATGCCTGATAGGGTCCAGGGTTGGGATGAATGTGACTTGCTAGCAGCAAATTCAGTAGTACACTTCTATGAATGTGTTGTTTCAGTTTTTGTGATGATAATACCTTTCAACCTTTTTGGAGGTATGGAGTGTTTTAGTTATAATAAGGTTGGGGATTTTTATATAAGTGACGACTTTTATTGAACAGGATGGATGAAGGGGTTACATTGTAATCATGTGTCTTTTGGTAGCAGGTGAAGTATTCAGGGAGTCATGTTTTGTAAGATGTAGAGCAGGTTATTAATATCAGTATGAGAGCGGTTAGAATGAGACAAGCATCATGGTGGGCAGTGGTAAGTTTAGGGAATGCAACGTTTTAAATTAGACCATCTTTAGATGATGAAGAACAGAGAACAGGTACTGTCAGTTATAGTAATTAGAAGATGCAAGAGGATGTTATTGGTTGGTTAGGTTTTGGTGTAGGAAGTTGGTGTGGTTTGGTAGTATAGATTTAAAGGTGGCTCAAAGTATTTAACAATTATAATAATTTGGTGATGTAAGAGGTACGTTTTGGTGGGAAGAAGTTGTTGTGAATTGGTAGTACAGTATGCATGTGAGGGTGGAGTTAAGGTGAGAAATAAACTCAGAGGAGTGAGGATGGGTGAGATATGGGGTTGGGCAAGGAAATGGAGTAGGTTGCACTATCTTTCAACCTCTTAGAGCAAAAAATCTGGACAAAGCCTAAAATGATGGGGGAACACATAGGGACAGATTTTAAATATTGCTCTTACAAACTTAGAAAGTTGATAGACTAATAGTTTTTGCATTAGCATGAATATTCTGAAGGATGTGGAGTCTTATACTCAAATATTTGTCATTATTTAATTACTTCAATCCTCAACTATTTGCCAGAAAGGTACAGATTTTAGGAGGAGCACACCAAAAATATGAGGCAAAAATCTGTACAATTGAGAGGTAGCACCTGGCAATATTGTACTTTGGTCAAAATACAATCTGTGATTTCCTGACTGCAGAAAATCACTTTATTCAGTTTAACTTTTATTAGCGTTGCTTGTATTACTCTAAAATGCATAGGTTATCTTCATTTTTGCTAGAGGAAGTTTCCTTATATGCAGGAAGGAAAAATATATGTAACAGCTGCATAACAAGAGAAAGTAGAGAGATAGTGCGTATCGGGGGGGGGGGGACTGATGCACTATTAGTGGAAGGGTGATCAACAGATATATTATATTTGAAAAAGGTACTATTAAGTTAGGACCAGAGCTGAGTGGTTGCCTGGTGATGACTATGTCATAAGTCATGTGTGCAAACCAATAGTGGTCAGTACAACAATAGGTCAAATGTCATTGAAATTATTTGAGAGGACTTTAGAATATTTGTTCCAGTTAATTAACAATAATAACAAACAGGGCTGTTAATGCAGACTGAGAAACTTTCTAATCCTTAATGCAGGTATCCTTTGCTTTTTCAGCTTGATTAGAGAGACTGCCCTCGCAGCTGGAAACAATGCACATGGGGGGGGGGGTTGCTTGATAGCTGGGAGCTGACACAGACCTTTATAGGGCTGTTACTGTAGGCTGAATAGTTTTCTGGTCCTCAGTGCAGGTATCCTTTGTTCTTTCAACTTGCTTAGAGACACTGCCCTCACAGTTCGAGACAATGCACATTAGAAGGGAGAGGTGTGGTTGCTTGATAGCTGGGGGCTGACAGAGACCTTTATTTTTGGTAAGCACACTGGTCCTCTGACATGTCTTGGGATCCCTAACAGTGCTAAGATTAATAATGGTGCTTGAGTTTCTGCAGAATGTGTTTAAAATGTACACCATAATTAACCTAAACCCCATGCATGTGCAGGGTTGAGTACTTTAGGAAAAAAATAGGAGTGATAATGCATTGCGTTATTGGTATTATTCAGAGATGACCACATTAATCATCTCATTAGCATAACAATGGCACTATGAGCCCCGCTTTAGTGTAATAAAACTGTGGTTGCCATTTTGCAGGAGACTGTATTACTTACATTAAGCAACACATAGACTCTGATCTGAGTAGATATCATTGTGTACTACCATGCAGGAAAAGCGACAGCAGTTAGAATAAGTGGTAATGGACCTCCAGATTACACACACTGTTTAAGGTTCATAGGTTCACATGTGTTTACTATGCTAATGACCACAAGGACCTTTTTAAGTCTATCCAAATCTCTGACAAGTTCTGGTACCCTTGGTAAGTGTAGGCAGGGGCTTGGGAGATTACACATTTACAAGTAGGAGCCTGGTAGACGAACCATTTACAGGCTGCCTGTGCCCTTTAGAGGCATAAGTGCCAAACCAGGGATGAATTTCTGTTCCCCATCCAATTGTCCAAGTTACACTTGAATTGGGTTAGGGAGGAACTCTACTTCACATGGATGGGGAGCCTGTTCCAGAGACGGGGTAGTTTCTGGGATACATACCTGTCTCTCCAGCAGGTCCTATTTATATCACAGGCATGATTTAAGACATTAGAACAGGTAATTCTGGTGCTGTTTGTTTTGTAGATATACAGGATGTCCATCAGACTGGGGTCTGACAATACTTTGTAAACCAGCCATAGATCTCCCCTCAACAGCCTGTAGGAGACAGAATACAGGGATATGTCCTTGAGGCAGTCTGCACAGGACATGTTACTTACGCCCTGTATTCTTTTAGTGAGGAACCTCAGTAGACAGTACAGTTGTTGAATATGTACGGTTAGGTACATACCAAAAGGGGGCACTGTACTCAATGATAGGTTTGATGAATGCATAGATGCCGCAGACACTTTCACACAGTGGTGCAGTGTGTGTGGTAACACCACTCTAGGCCATGATAGGAGGCTGGCAGGCCAGGAAAGGAGCTCAAATTGACTAGGCATAGGCAATAAGCGAGACAGGTTGCAGTCCTGTGGGCAGGGGTCTTCATCTACCTAAGGGCAGGAAACTGACAGGACAGGTTGAAGTCCTGTGTGGGGATAGAGGAGTTTATCCACTGAAGGCACAGAAAGTTGATAGTACAGGTTGTAGCCCTGGGGGGTTCTTCCACCCAAGGGACAGAGAATAGGCAGGACAGTTTGAAGCCCTATGATCAGGATGATAGTCCACCAACAGCATACAGAATTGCAGGACAGGTTGTTTGTTCTTCCACCTAGGCCAGAAGGACAACAGGCAGGTGGGATGGGGAGGTGTAGTTAGTGTCTGCACACTGTTTCATGTACATACAGACAGAGGGACAACAGACAGGTGGGGTGGGGGTGTGTAATTAGTGTTTACACACCATTGCATATACACACAGACAGAGGGACATCAGACAGGTGGAGTGGGGGTGTGTAGTTATTGTCTATACACTGTTGCATATAGACACAGACAGGGGTTTACAGACAAGTGGGGTGGGGGCATAATTAGTATCTACACACTATTTCATATACACACAAACAGAAGGACAACAGACAGGTGGGGTGGGAGGGTGTAGTTAGTGCATACACACACAGACAGAGGGATAGACTATAAGGGATGATGAGACTCCAGTACATCTTGCACACACCCTGCGAATGACACAAGTACAAGAGACAGTACACATGTCCACAGCTGCAGAAGTATGGCACAGTGTTAGGGCTATCTTATAGCAGCATACAGGGCTGTGCAAGAAGTGCTGGGGACAGTGAGGAAGCAGCTGTTGAGTGACATGGACAGACCTAGATACCCACACTGATCCATGTGTGTGCCCAAAAGTGTACCTGACCTATTGCAGGCCCAAACGAATGGCACCAGCACCAGAGGTTCACCACACAGGAGACTAAGGTGCTACTGCAGGCCATATGCACACATAGCAGGTGTGCTATTGACAAGGGTAGAGCAGATATGACCTTTCAGAACCAGGTGTATGAGGGACTGGTCCAGGGCATCAGTGCAGTGGGTGGTCATAAACGGACAGTGATACAGGTGCATTGACAGTAAGACCAGTTGGCATAATGGTTAAGGTCTTGAAATCGCAAGCACAAGGTGCAAGGTTGAATTTTGATCTCTGGCCAATGCCTGTTTGGATTTTGCATATTCTTCCTGTGTCTCTATGGGGTTCCTCTCACCTCTGAAAAACATGCTGAGTGCTTCAGTCTCAAAATCACCAAAGAATGAAGCTGTGGGTAGCAGTACAGGCTCTACATGGTGCCCTATGGGGGAAGAGTTGTATAACCCAACCGTTTTGAGCATCTACTGTTGTGTGCTATATCCTCATGATAGGAGAACACTGATCACAGACTGTGTGCCATGGCATGGCTAGCCACTTGATGAATCAACAGTATAAAATATGGCTCTATGTGGTTTGGTTATGTTGACTAATGGCTAATGGGTATTTTCCAGTGATAAATGAGTTGAGGACCTGGCCTATACCAGGGACTCATGCTAATGGTGGGAGGGGTATATGTGGCCTTATTGGCCAGTGTGTGCCTGCCATGAAGGCCAGCAGCCCGGGGTCAATAAGGTACTGCCTATCCAGTGTCCAGTTTCCCAATCTGGGTTACCTGGGATAGCTCTGTTGAGGGAAAGCTAGATGTAAATCCAATCAACCTGCTAAACATGAACTAAGAATTGCTACACTTAATGCAGGTTCACTGACAGGACACAGTTTGGAAGTAGATGACATGATGGCAAGGAAGAGGCTGTACATCCTATATCCAGGAGTCAAGATGGAAGGGCAGTGCAGCAAAGCCACTTGGCTCGGGATCCAGAATATACTACTCAGGAGGAGGACAGGCTATAAATGGTGTGGAAACTGTGGTGAGGTAGAGGCTTCAGAAGACAGTGAAAGATGTCATCAGAATTAGTGACAAACACATGGCAATCAGACTCCAGGCTAATGATAGGACAGTATTCATGGTTTCAGCTTACTCCCCACAGCAGGGTTGTGATAGTGGGAAAAGAATGCATTCAGACAGTAGTTGCAGGACTTACTATATAAAGCAGGACACCCGGAATTGGTGTTGATAATGGGTGACCTGAATGCACATATCAGAGCAGACTGAATAGGATATGAGGGCTGCCTGGGTCCACATGGATGGGGTAACAGGAATAAAGGAGAGGCCATTCTAGACTTCTATCTGACAAATGGCTTGATAGTAGCCAACACATCATTCAGAAGGATAGAGAGAGAGAGAGTCACAAGATCATATGCAAGAGTGGCCAACATGCAACTCAAGTAGACGTCTTCTTAGTAGATAAAGGACATTGGGGTAGAATCAGTGACTGCAAAGTCATCCCAGTGAAACACTCTGCCTGCAGCATAAACCACTAGTTGCCACAATCAGCTTGCAAGCAGTGGTCAGAGAAGCCTCTAAGGTCAACAGAGACAAAGATGAAGACCTGGAAGATTACTAGAGAGAAAGAACAACAGTTCAAGGAATTACTCCGGGCTCTAGCACCTCAAGAAGAAGAGGAAATAGGTGGAGTTGAAGAAGAATGGCAGCACCTCAAAACATCATGTGTGAGGACTCCAGAACAGATATGTGGCTGAGCCAGGTATGGAAATAAGGAACATAAGGAAAGCTGGTGCCAGAATGCAGAAGTTCAGGAAGTCATAAAAAGAAAGAAGGAATGCAGAAAAACTGGAAAATAGAAAGGCCAGGAAGAAATACAGGATGGCTAACAAGGAAGCTGAGAAAGGAGTTGCAATAGCAAAAACAAGGCATTACAGGCACTCTGCATGTTTCTGGAAAGTAAGTCAGTAAATGGCACAAAGAAACTTTATCAGGTTGCAAGGCAAATACAGAAAGATTAAAGATATTCAGACACCCTTCATAAAGAATGCCATCAGCAACCTGCTAACCAGTCCATAGGACATCAAAAGGAGATGGAAGGAATACTTCCAGTAGCTTTTGAATGAAGAAAACCCCAAAGAAGCTGTACTGTCCCAGACACAGCCTATAATGAGAGAAGAGGAGGAGCCTACTCTAGAAGTATGAAAAGCACTAAGGAAAATGAAGCCAAGGAAAGCAGCAGGCTCAGATGAGCTCGCAGCAGATGCGATAAAGTTGGTGTTGGGTGAGATAGGCAAGAAATGGCTCCTGAGGGTACTCATAGCAGTGTGGAGGAAAAGGTGTATTGCAGGTGACTGGAGAATAAGCATAGAGGTGTCAGTGTTCCAGAACAAAGGGGACATTCACACCTGTGGGCAGTACAGAGGTATCACACTCCTGTCACGTTGCATGAAAGTTCTGGAGACGGTGACTGATAAAAGAATACACAGAGTAGTAGAAAGTAAGATGGGAGATGAGCAGTTTGGATTCAGATCAGGATTCAGCAGAACTGACCCAATGTTTTCAGTGAGACAGATAGTTGAGAAGAAGCTAGAGATAAGGAAAGATACCCACTGGGCATTCCTAGACCTGAAGAAAGCATATGACAAGTCCCAAGAAAGTTGATTCGGGCAGTCCTGTGGTGGTTTGAAGTCCCAGAAACACTGGTAGATTAGTGCAAGCACCAAATGACTAAATTACAGTGTTCGGTCTCACATAGTGGATCCCAATGGGAATAGGTGCACATCAGGGTTCTGTTCTGAGCCCACTGCTGTTCAGACAGGTGATGCACTACATTAGCAAATGGGTCAGATGGCACAGATCAATACGGTGCTGTATGCAGACGATGTGGCATTACAGGCACACTCTGAGCAAGGACTTCAGCAAAGGATAGGGGAATGGAATGCAAAACTGAAAGCCCAAGGGATGACAATGAATACTGATAAAAATGTAATGTCAACAAATGGTGGCGTTCAGAAGAAGCTGAGAATTGAGATAGAACGGAAAATAGTGGAATAACTTATCAGCTTCAGTTATATGGGAGGGATGGTTGAGGAGAAGTGAAGTCTGAATGAGGAGGTTAAAGATAGAATCAGAGGGGCTGCAGCCAACTGGCACAGGGCATCAGATGTAGTATATGACAGAAGAATGCCAAACAAGCTGAAAAGTAAGGTGTACAAAACAGTGGTGTAACCACTGCTATATGTCTGGTATGGTATGGAAACCTGAAAAGTAAAGTCAGAGCAGTTGGGGAAGCTAGAGGTGATGGAAATTAAGTGCCTGAGATGGGTGTTAGGATGCACATTGTAGGACAGATGAAGAAATGAGGATATAAGAACAGAAGCCAAAGTAGCTCCAATTGCAGAAAAGGTAAAAAATTACTGTGGTTTAGGGTCACGTGCAGAAAAGTAGAAGATAATCTAGTGAAGAAGATTTGGGACAGACAGGAAAAAGGAAAGAGGAAACAAGGGCATCCAGCAAAGAGGTGGATGAACTGTGTGAGAGAAGACCTGTGACATTCAAGCATGAGAGTTGAAGGAGGCAAGAGAGTGGCATTGAATAGAGACAGATGGCAAGAGTTGACATGATACCCTGACCCATGTAGAAAATGGGAAAAAACGGGCCTTGACAATGATGGTGATGATGGTACAGGCACATTACAGGATCAGTGATATGATGATGGTTTTAATGACCAAGGCACAGGAAATAGCAAAGGACAGGCTGGCAATTGAGCTGCTGCATGGTCAAATCACCATAGGCAAAATAAAATACCACTTCCTTGCAAACTATAGGTCTCCCCTCTATGACCCAGGAAACCCATACCATGTATTTAAACTTATTAGAAACACTAATCATCCAATCCAATACCATATCCATAGGTGACTTTAGTTTATTAACTGTGAATCCTATGCAACACCAAATGCACATGCACAGAGATTCTTGGAGTTTGTAAACACAAACTCCCTGGACCAGATAGGCAATACGCCAACTAGGGGTGCAACCATACTGGATATAGTCTTCACTAATATGGGAGAGTGCTCCACACCCCCTACTACAGTGCCTTCCCTGGTAAGGTCAGATGACAAAATGGTCTCCTTTGAAGTAAAAATAAAACCTGGACCCCAAGCAAATCCTGGAATATTCAAGAACTATTCTAAGGTTAATCTCCTGCTATTAAGTGAGAACTTGGTAAAATTCTAACCCCCATAAACCATGAGAACACTTCTGCTCATGCAGAACTGTTCACAGAAACCCTGTACAAGCATGTTAATAGCTGCATAGAGGTACAGAACTAACTCAAAAAACAAGCCACCCTGGTGGAATCACAAAATCAGTAGGCTGTATAACAAGAGGAAGAAATTCATGGCAATAATTAGGAGGTGCAGTACCTAGCAGGATAAAATTACTCTCATCAAATTAAAAAAAAAACAACTCAGAAGACAAATAAAGTCTACCAAACCTAAATTTGAGGTAAGTTTGGCTTCCTAGGCCAAGGACAATCACAAAGCATCCTTTAGCTATGTCTGCAACCTCAAAGGTAATACACAATTGTGTGCAGAGCTCATTGTAAATGGAGCCACCTATACTGAGCCAGAAGAGATAGCAAACCTCCTGACTGATAAATTCAGCTCCAACTTTACCCATCTCTCCCTCAACCTTCCCTCAGGAAATATCATCAAATATAACTCCCCCTGCTATCACTAGGGAACAGGAATTTAATGCTCTCTCTAAGACCAAGAACAATGGGCCCAGACAATATCCCAGGATGCCTTCTAAATAGCATGAAACATGAACAATCAGGGCCTCTGGAATTACTATTTCACTGTAGCCTCAAGAATGGAGAAAGGTAACAGCCCTCTGCACAAAGGTGGGCCATCTGCAGACCCTAGAAACTATCGACCCATAAGTTTCACTAGTCTTACATGTAAAACCATGGAAGGAATTATCATGGAGATGATCAGTATAGATATAGTAAACCTCCAAACACTGAACCCAACTCAGTCTGGTTTTGTCAAGGGCAGATCATGCCTATTCAACCTGGTGGACTTCTTTGAGAAGGTCATCAAAGCAATGGATGAGGGCAAAATTATTCACACTGCCTACCTTGGCTAGGCCAAGGCATTTGATACAATACCCCACTCGAGCATTGTTGCCAAACTCAAGAGGTTATTCTCCACAAAAGCATAGTAGGGATAATGAAGCGGAAGAGGCTTTAATGGGTCCAATGAACTTTAGTGATATACAAGTCAAATAAAAAATTATAAAAACAAAACGCAGTAACTGTTTCACCACGTTTTCATCCTCACCACACTAGGACTTCTTCAGGTTACACAATAGACTAAATATCTCAACTGAGGTGGTTATATACTCTTGATTACTAATTAACTAATAAGACAAACAATTAGCTTAAAGCTATATTATACATAAAAGGGATACACTTTATCTGTCATATATAACTGTATACATACTCAAAAAATATATAACAAGAATATAAAAAAATGCATACTATATAATCGAAAACCTTAAAATCTCATAAATATATATATATATATATTTTTTTTAAACTACCTACCTACCACAAATCAATATATATAATATTATATATGAGATTTTAAGGTTTTATATTATATAGTATGCATTTTTTATATTCTTGTTATATATATTTTGAGTAAGAAGTCCTAGTGTGGTGAGGACGAAAAACGCGGTGAACCAGTTATGTGTTTTGTTTTTATAATGATTTATTTGCCTTGTGTGTCAATAAATTTTGTTGGACTCATTGGTGCCACTTCCACTTCATTATCCCTACTGTGCTTTTGTGGAGAATAATTGTTGGCTTTTGCACTAAGCATTGTGTTCCTCGCTGGTTTTGTGAAACTCAGGAGGTTAGGTACAAACCCATATGTCACCCAGTGGATAGCCAACTGGCTCACAGACAGGGCCCAGGAAGTTAGAATTGGGGAGTCCACCTCTACAAAGAGGCCAGTCACAAGTGGAGTCCCTCAGGGATCAGTCCTTGGACCTCTCCTTTTTGGTATTTACTCCTTAGAAGTCAAGGCCAATGTCAGTGGTCTCTAGCTGACTAAATCTGCAGATGATTGCAAATTGGGAGCTGTCATTGTATCTCACACTGACACAAATGTTCTCCAGGAGGGGCTGACAGACAAATGACTGGTGTCAGAGCCATGGACTAAAGCCAAATTACAAGAAATGCATTAAAATGTCCTTTGGGAAGTCATCTATCCCTGGTAACTATCATACTGACAACACATGCCTTAGAGTTGTCCCAGTAGTCAGGTACTTAGGGACACACATACATAGTAATCTAGCTTTTGGCCATCATGTGTCTACAGTGGTGAGGAAATCATTCGATATTGCACAACTTATAAACATAAGTATGGCATCTAAGTCCAACAAAGTCATTGTTCCACTGTATTCGGCATTCATCAGACCTATCATTGATTTCATTGCCCCCTTTGGTATGTACCTAACCAGTCATATCCAACAATTGGAACACCCACAGAGGTTCCTCACTAAAAGAATACAGGCATAAGTAAATGTCCTATGCAGACCACCTCAAGGCCCTATAACTGTATTCTGTCTCCTACAGGTTTTTGAGGGGAGCCCTATGCCTGGCATAAAGAGCATTGTCAGACCGCACTCTGATGGACCTCCTGCATATCCACAAAACAAGCCATACCAGAATTACCCATTCTAAAGACTTAAACGTTGCCTGTGATATAAATAGGTCCTGCTGGACAGATATGTATGTATCCCAGAGACTACCGCTTCTATGGAATCCATGTGAAGCAGAGTTCCTCCCTAACCCAATTCAAGTGCAACTTGGACAAATGGATGGGAAACCAGAAATCCATCCCTGGTTTGGCACCTATGTCTCTCATGGACACAGGTAACCTGTAAGTGGTTAATCTCCCAAACCCCTGCTTACACTTATCAAGGAAGGGTATCAGAACTTGTTGGAGATTTAGGATGTATGGCTAGGCTTAAAAAGGCTGTTGTGGTCGTTAGCCTAGTAAACACCTATGAACCTATAAAAAAATTGGGACAGACTCCCAGAACAGTGTCAGGTAACAGACACATAAGGATGCCTGTTATCCCTCAGTAGTGATTGTGACAGAGTCCTCATATCTGGTGGAGGACTGGATGTGGGAGATGGACTGATGATAACTGTAGATCAGAGTGCGTATGTTCCTTTAAGAGCTATTTCAGTCTATGGGCACATGCATATAAGTACTGAAAATGTACAAGCAAGAGTGCCATTTTGTAGTTGCTGCCGAGGTGTAAGCATGCATGTGTGTAGTAGTCAGTCAGTTAGTTCGATTGTTTAAGTTTAATGTTACTGTTCTCCATCCTGATGTGTTTGTATATAATAAACTACTCAAACACCCAGCCTCATCGACTTACTGAATATACACAAGATGAGCGACATGGTGTCAGAATGGGATGCAAAGCAAAACTTCTTCTTCAAGACCATGAGGCACGCGTTTACAGTCAGAGGAAAATACAGAAGTGGATCATCCGCTTGTTCAGAGGTGACCTTTGCCTAACATACAAGGCCATGTCAAACCCAGATTTGATGAATATGCTTCACCTCAAAAAATCTAGATCCGTCAGAGCCACAAGGGCGGGAGACTTAAACCTCGACACGGCTATTAATAGGACGTGCTGGAGGGATAGATTCATCACCCAAAGACTCCCTATGCTGTGGAATAAAATCCCGGTATATGTGAGGCAGAGCACCTCGCTGGCCTTGTTCAAGAGAAATCTTGACCAATGGATGGGAGATCGCAGATATACCCCAGGGATTACCTCAGTGTCACTGCTCAACAGAGGCACAGCAAAATAATGGGTATAGTTCCCCATACTAAAGGGGTGGCGTAAGCCACAAAACTATGGGCTAGGCTTGTAAATGCCCTCGGGCAGATAGCCTAGTATGAACCTATGAACCTATGAACCTAAGTGGATCATCCCTGCTCAAACGACTCACAAAAAGGTCAGACAGCCAAATCCAAGTACTAAAACTAATTTAAATGATTTTTTACTTAGCGAATATAAAACAAAGTGTTAAAACAGTTCAAAACAACTTTCTAATTAAATGAAATTTTGAAACTACAATATGTGGATAAAATGCTCAAAATGCTTACTAAAGTGCTTGAAATAACTTCCAAATCACATAAAATATATAAAGAAAGAGAAAACGACCATATTTTTTTCATTATGTGCTTCTTTTTCATATTAACTAAAGCTATTCGAGATATCCGAGGTGTGCAAAGAGTTCATAAGTTTGTGTAGTATTATAGTACAGTTATTTCTCAGAATACGGTCATTTTAAAAGTTTATGGTGCAGCTGAATATTTTTCAAGTACCTGGTGTGTGTGTGTGTGTGTGTGTGTGTGTGTGTGTGTGTGTGTGTGTGTGTGTGTGTGTGTGTGTCTATACATAATTACAAAAGCATTTTGTTGGGATGGCCGAGGGGTTTCACATAATAATGTTGGTGAAAACTGAAGAGTGTTTGAGCATGAGTAAGATATTCTCATACAGGCTGCTTTTTCTGACAAAGAGGCATGTACAAAGGCATTTATTCTGCTTAATTTAGCTGGTTCAGAAGCCACTGAAAGGGAACACTGCCATATTGTGGTACAGCTGAAACCCAGGAAGACCCTGAGTGCTTAAACCGTAAATTTAGAGAAATGTGTAACCCCCAAACAAATATTACATTGGAAAGGCACATATTTTACACAAGAGATCAAAAGCCTGGTGAAACATCTGCAGCATATATAACTGACTTGAGAAACAAGGCAAAAAGTGCAGATTTGGTGATTTAAGAAATGAGTTGATAAAAAGCAGGCTTGTGTGTTATATTCAAGATGATGTAGTGAGAAAGATTTTGCTTTGAGAGAGTGATTTGACTTTGAATAAAGCCATAACAATTCTTCAGATATATGAGCTCACAGAAAAGTACATAAATATGCTTACAAATGAGAAATGCATACTTCCAGTGCCTTCCAGTGCTAATGTTGATAGTATGCAGCACGTGGTTAAAAGATACATGCCTAAGGGTGGAGCAGCTTATGTGAAATCCAAAGCCCTTCTAGTAAATTCCAGGATGGCTCCAGGAAAATCCAGAGCATGCTCAGTGAAGCACATGGGTGACTCGGCAAAATCAAAGAATGTGTCTCCACCTAGCTTGATAGTCAACTGCTGTAACTGTGGAGGTAGCCATGAGCCCAAAAGAGAAAAGTGCTTAGCTTTTGGTCAGCAGTGCCATATATGTAAAAAGTGAAATAATTTCAAAAGACTCTGTAAATCAAAAGAGACTCATTATTTTATTAAAAGAGTACATTCCAAAGGCAAGTTGATCAATTAGAAAACTGTGACCCTACTTTTTATGTTGATGGTGTGTCTGTGCTTGGGAAACAGTCAATGCAGTAGATTTGTGGGCAAACAATGAAGTATTTTGTACTGTCCTGATTAATGGGAGACCTGTAGAGCTCAAATTTCATACTGGTTCAAAGTGCAAAATTATATCAGCAGAGATTTTTGCCAAAGTAAATGCTGGTGAAAAGCCTGATTTAGCAAAGTGTGCATAGCTTGTTGCTTATGGTGGTGAAGAAATTCAAAGCAAAGGCTCAGTATTGCCTTCTTTTTACTCTGTTGGGAACAGCTATGACTTGCAATTTTACATAGTCAAAAGGCACGTACAGTCATTATTAGGCCTCAGAGACAGTTTGAAAATATGACTGCTTTCATTTAATGCAGAAGTCTATCATGTAAGCATGTATAACAATGAAACTTTCACACAAACTATTTTTTATACCTATGCTGATCTTTTCAAAGACAAGCTAGGTGAATTCCCATTGTGTACTCCATGAAGTTAGACCTTGAAGTATGCCCAGTTATCCGACCAGCAAGGAAAGTTCCAGTAGTCATGCAGGACAGAGTTAAAGCTGAGCTAGACAGAATGGTATGTCTAGGTGTAATTTGTCCAGTAGAATAAGCAACTGAATGGTTATCCTCCATGGTGGTAGCTCATAAGAAAAGCTCAGATGATATTAGAATATGTATTGATCCAACAGCCTTGAACAAAGCACTAAATCGACTGCATCATCCAATCTGTACAGTCAAAGAAGTTGCTGCTCTTATGCCAAATGCCACTGTTTTTTTCTATCTTAGTTTAAAAAAAATCATTTTAGCAAATTTTGCTTGACTGAAAATCTTCATTGCTAACTACTTTCAGTACACCATTTGGAAGGTACAGATTTTTGAGGATGCCATTTGGGATAAATTCTGCCAGTGAAGTCTTTTAGCGTGCAATGAAACACATTTTTTCTGGCTATCCCTATGCTATTATAGTAGATGATATTCTTGTAGGAGGCAATAGTGAAGTCAAACATGATAGAAACCTCATGAAAGTTCTGGAATGGGCTTGTGAAGTGAATCTTAAGCTGAATCCTCAGAAGTACAAATTCAGACTACAAGATGTTACTCATGTGGGTCATTTGTTTACTAGTTCAGGGTTATGACCAAATACTTCCAAGCAATCTGCAATTCTTGAGATGACAGCTCCAGACAATGTCACCTCCTTACAATATTTTCTTGGAATGGTCAACTATTTAGGCAAGTTCATTCCAGATTTGAGCACACTTTCAGCACTGTTCAGAGAGCTGACATGCAAAGATGTAACCTGTTCCTGGTCAGAACAGCAACAAAGAGCATATGATGTCCTGAAACAAAAAATTGCCAGTCCACCCACTTTAAGTTACTGTGATGTTCAGAAACCAGTAATTCTTTCTTGTGATGCTTTGAAGTTTAGTCTTGGTGCAGTCATTCTTCAAGAGGGTAGACCAGGAATCTATGCATCCAGAACCTTAACCCAAACTGAGATGCAGTATGCCCAGATAGAGAAAGAGCTCTTGGTAATTGTGTTTGCATGTTCGAAGTTCCATGATTATATTTATGATGAACTATCCAAATCAAGACTGACCGCCACCCTTTGGTCACTATTTTGAAAAAGCCTTTGTACACAAGCCCTGTGAGACTGCAATGCATGATGTTGAAATTACAAAAGTATAAATTTCACTTGGTTTATGCAAAAGGCAGTCTTCTTTATCTTGCGGATACTTTTTCCAGATCGCCCAGAAAAACTACTGAACAGCATGAAAATGAGAAACTTGATTTTGAAGTCATGGAAGTAAGAAAAAAGAAGTTATGTCTTACCATAATGTTCCATCTGTATTATTGATCCTCGTTCAGTCATTACGAATGGGTATCGGTTCCGAGCTCGGAACCGAGCCGGTCATTTTCCAAGCTCGTATCAGCTTCAAACTCTCGAGCTAAACTCTTACCCACAACCCCCCTCTCCCTGTTAGCTCAGATTGAGTTTGCAAGTTAAAGAAGCTAGAGGCTACCTCTGGTCAAATAACCTAAGAGAACTGGATGGTGAGATCCACTAGAAACCACAGGAGGGGGTGTCGTAATGACTGAATGAGGATCAACAATACAGATGGAACGTTATGGTAAGACATAACTTCTTTATCTGATATTGTTAATCCTCGTTCATTCCTTACGCATGGGACACAGTCCCCAGCTACCTGTATTCCTGGGAGGCTCTCATGGAAGGACATTGCTGAGCACCATAGAACTGAAAGATGCTCTTCCACTGGAGGCCAAATCCAATTTGTAATGATTGATGAAGGTATGAGGCATAGCCCAAGTTGCAGCTGCACAGATGTCATGTAAAGAAGCTCTGGCATGGAAGGCAGCAGAATTTGCCACCGACCTTGTTGAATGAGCTTTCATGGTAGTAGGCAACGAGATATTACATTGTGTGTAAATAAAGGTCACACAGTCCTTCAACCATCTAGCTAATGTGACCTTAGCAACAGCAGATCCTAATCTAGGTCCAGAAAAGGCCAGAAATAACTGGTCAGATTTACGAAAGGGTTTAGTCCTGTTTAAGTAAAAATGGATTTGCCTGTGTATAACTAGGGTATGTAGGCAATACTCTCCTCTGTTTGAATGATTGGGAAAGAAAACTGGCAATTCAATGGCTTGATTAATGGACATTTCAGAGATCACTTTAGGCAGAAATGATGGATTAGTTCTCAGAGACACTCTATCTCTATGAAAAATCAAGTATGGACTTTTGATACATAAAGTTTGAAATTCAGAAATACATCTGGCAAAAGTAATAGCGACCAAAAACAAGGTTTTCCATGACAAATACTTGAGGTCGCAAGAAGAAGCTGGTTCGAAAGGTGCCATTGTCAGAGCTTGTAGAACTAATGATAAATCCCATGGTTGAATAGGTTCTCTAAAAGGTGGCTTCAGATGATTCACACCTTTTATGAAGGTCTTGCACAATTTATGGGACATAAGAGTGGAATCTTGGACAGCCTCATGAAAATTAGAAATTGCAGCCAAATGAGCTCTAATGGTAGAGGCCGATAGACCCGATTGTTTAATAAATTAGGATATATGATGAAGTACAACAGATATTCTAGGCAGATTCAGTCCATAATTAAAAGAAATTGGACTGTTCTTAGTTTTGATGTTAATGTTAGGAAAATAGTAGGAGAAAGGCCTTATTTTATATATAAGAAAGAAAAGAACCTTAAACAACTTCTCTGCCATAAAGATTAGGTAGAAATGAAGAGCTATATAGATTTAACAAGGGGACAGTCCCCTGTTATAACTGCACCTTTTGTAAGTTCATTAATATGGAAATAGGATTTATACATCCTATAACACAAGCTAATTTTATTTGTAAGGCACTTGGGCCATGCAATAGTGAAAATTTTGTTTACTTGGCTAACTGTGAAAAATGTTTGTGTTTTTACATTGGAAAAACTAACTGTAAATTCAAGGAGATAATTGCATCCCACTTATCTGATATAAGAAGGGGGGTTGAGACAAATGCACTTAGTAAGCATATTTTACATTGTGGAAATGAACATACATTTAAATTTAGGATACTGCAGAGAGTTTGTAAAAATAAGAGGAGGGGGAACATTGTGAATGCCACAGAGAGAGCAGAATACAAATGGATAAACTTTTTTAGATCCGATGTCTATCCAGGGCTTAATAAAACTAACAGTATTAAACCCATTTTGAAATTAAGACAAGCATATGTTAGAGTATTACAGTTGTCCTGTGGAGCTTTTTAGGCAGTAATGAAATTTCTTAAATTGATCATTGTTTTTAATGAAGTTTTTTACTGAACTAGGCTTAGTCAACTAATTTAATTATGTAAATTGTATAATTATATAATGTGTTCATGAGATATGTTATGTGATTGGCTGGTGTTCTATATTCATTCTGTGGTTGTAATGTACTAATTCATTCCTGAAAAAGAGTTTCAACTCGAAAGCTTGAAGTAATAAACCTTGTTTTACATGGATGGTTGTGTTGCGCCTTTTTGTTACTGTAAATTTGTTGTAATTATTCTGCATTTTTTTTTTGTTTTTGCTATAATGTCTAACAACAACAATGTTTTCATATAATGCCCAGCACGATGCCAATAAATATTTTCACAATTAAGATTCTTCTGTGACTTTATCTTTCTTCTATGTCCGGCAACATGGCTGTTAATAATTTCACTGCAATAAATTAATTATCCTGTGTTTTTTCATAATGCCCAGCACATGAAGTAGCACCACAATTAAAAAAAAAATATATATATATATATATATATATATATATATATATATATATATATATATTCTACTTCACTTATCTGACATCCCACATAACCGACAAGCAAAACTCTGAACCGACAACACCAACACTTCACAAAACCACACATACTCGACACACACAATACCAACACTTCAAAACCCTGACACACCTCCATAAAACATACACACAACACACACAAACTACATACAAAAGAAAAAACACAACAGTCAACATAAAACTACCTAGTTCCCTTCACTCACACCCTGCCCACCATTTACACTAAACTAAATACTTACCACTAAAACAAAATATACACTGCAAATAAAACATTTAAAACATTTACCTTCATATTTCACATTCTTGCAGGACTATGCCTCCCTGCACCCCCATACCCCCCGTAACCTAAATGCACCAACTCCAAGATCGCACTACAATGTCCACAAGAGAGTATTTCCTGTTCCGCCCAAGTTAGACTGTTGGTCTACTGAGATTTTGGTAATAAGTTGTGTGTGAATAAGGCACAGTCTGAAGTCATATACCTCTGGGTAGCTGCCAAAATGCATTTTTTCACATATAAAGGGTGGTGGATGATTGAAATAGTCTGCCTTAAGAGATATTTAAGTAATGAACAGTCAAAGACGGCAAAAATGAATGCAGCAGACATAAAGCAGTGCTAACAAGGAATGGATGGGGTAAGAATGGAGCAGACATAAAGCACTCCTAACAAGGAATGGATGGGATAAGAATGGAGCAGACATAAATCACTCCTAACAAGGAATGGATGGGATAAGAATGGAGCAGACATAAAGCGCTCCTAACAAGGAATGGATGGGGTAAGAATGGAGAAGACATAAAGCGCCCCTAACAAGGAATGGATGGGATAAGAATGGAGCAGACATAAAGCACTCCTAACAAGGAATGGATGGGATAAGAATGGAGCAGACATAAAGCACTCCTAACAAGGAATGGATGGGATAAGAATGGAGCAGACATAAAGCGCTCCTAACAAGGAATGGATGGGATAAAAATGGAGCAGACATAAAGTGTTCCTAACAAGGAATGGATGGGATAAGAATGGAGCAGACATACAGCAATCCTAATACGGAATGGATGGGATAAGATTCTAGTTAAGACCAGTGTTTTATCCATTTAAGAGAAAGTCAGTGTTGATGAACAGTTTCTGCTCTACTCCATACCTCTCAGCTGTACAATTTTTCGCAGAATGTCAAGATTTTTGCTAGATATTTTTGGTCTTTCATAAAATTGTAGTTTTCTGGCAAATTACTGCGAAATCATTGAAGACTGAAGTTAGAAAATAATGACAGACATTTCAGTTTCAGACTCCATAACTTTCAGAAAATTCATGCTAATACAAAACCTGTTATTCTATCAACTTTCTAAGTTTGTAAGAGCAATATTTAAAAATTGTCCCTATCTTTGAGTCTTTGTCCCACTTTTATTTATGGCTTTGTCCAGATCTCTTGCTCTATGAGGTTGAGATGTAGGGTCTACACTGTTAAAATGAAATGGCTTTCTTGACTCAAACAATCATAAAAAAGTCTGACTAGAAACAACACTCTGTTTAAGACACTTAACCAGTGTATGATCTGAAAACAACACATACACAGGTAGTGGTGACTCTAGCTTCACAGACCACATAAAACAGAGTTGTGGGTTTCAGTGCAATGGGTCCAGTTTCATGCTGTTAAAAGCAACTAACATTCTGTTTTGCATCAATGTGTGTGGGTGCATGTGTGTGTGTGTGTGTGTGTGTGTGTGTGTGTGTGTGTGTGTGTGTGTGTGTGTGCGTGTTCATGTTGTGTGAGTGTGTTAACAAGAGTTTATTACTACAGGCCATAATACATGTTTACATATTGTACATGTTTATACTGAACAATAAGGAAAATGGGTGTATGAAACAACAGATCCTTTGGCAGTAATGCCCTAAACAAATTCAAAGACTTATAGTTCTTTATACGGGTACGTTTTTGTCTTTTTTAGGACTGCATGCCAATGTTTGGAAAATTAAACATTTCATGTGTTTCCCTGTACAGAAGGACAATCAATTAATTGGATGTCACCAGTCTCTCTCAGCATTCCTCTTACGACTGCAATGATTATGACAAATATTTAGCACTATGTTACATGACTGTATTTGTTTATTGTGCAGAAAAGCTCTTCTTTTACATCACTAGTAGTCTACATTAATGCAATATTCACCACCTGCCTGTGTGCAGGTGCAGAATGATATATAGGTTTATTCGGTGCACAATGTCTGAGTGAATAAATGCCATTAGGATGGATTCACCATGTTACACCCTTCATCAGAAGGTGCATGTTACTATCCTAGATTGAATTTTTATAAAATATGTTCTGTTTCAGTAAATATGTTGAATAATAGGGGCTCTTCTTTGACATTTAAGATACTTACTTTGAAATGCTGTGGACACATTTCTGGCCACAATTTTGCCACACCATGTATGCAGGCTTTTTATGTGATAACACTAAAGCAAGTGAGATAAACAATTATATTTTATACCATAGGTGTAGTGGTATTTTGTTAAGTTGTTTATTCTAATTTCTTTAGCAATGTTGAGTGCTTCTTGTTTGCACTTAGTTTTAATACAACCGTGTAAAGCAGCTACAATTTTTTTTTTGATTTTACTATTTTAAGGGAAGGTTGTTTCTTTAGGTTTGACACCAGCTAGGTATTGGTAACAAACGTAAACCTGCTTAGGACTCATTTGTTTAGGGTTTCTTCACATTGGTTATGCAGTTCTGTCAGTAGTCATAATTATGGTTTCAGGCAACTTGAATTCCCACTTTTGTGTTTATTTTAATGGCCATTGTACAACCGTGATTATTTGGATCTAATTTCAACCCATTCAGTTCTTCAACACTAAGCTATTTAGAAACATGTAATTATTGTAAATGCACAACTGTTACAATAAGGGTTTGTCATATAATCAGAAAGCCTGAAATTCAGTTTCAGTAACGTGCTATACCTCACTGTTTACAGAGCTTTATGTCCACTATTATTTTTCCACAGCTGCCATTTCAATTCATCTATGAGAAATATAGACACATTTTTGTTTGAAAAAAATCAAATAAGTAGGAAGTTATACTACTTACAGACATGTTGCTTGTTCTGGGTTACAAGCCTTTTGTCACCTTATGAGCAGATTAATCACCTGTCTTACAAGTGAATAAAGAATGAAAAGATTTGGTGACACATTGTCACTTGCTACTTACTTTAACTTAATCTGCCTCCTGCACGGAAACCAGCAGGATCCCTACTTAGTAATAAAGCTGAAACCTGTCTTAGGTTACAGTTTTAAGCAATGTAATTACTGTTTAAGAATTAAACTGTATAATTAGTATTATATAACTACTCATATGGAATGTTCTTGTGTATATACTCTGTATTGCTTGTATAATATCTTTGATTTGAGAATGATTACTTGTGTACTGTTTTTTCCCCAATTGTATAGGCTGCCAATAATATGTAATAAATGTCTTTATTAATGTAAATTCTGTATTGTATGTGAAATGTCCTATATGTGGAGTGTTTCTCCCTGGAACTCCACTGAAAATGAGCACTTTTGACCCAGCTGGACCATCCCAGTAAACAAATGCAAATAAAATAAATAAATAAATCAAAACATTTTTAAATCAACACCTGCTCTGTCTCCCATGTTGTTTAATCTTGTTTGCATGAAGTAATGGCAGAGATTACCTGCTGCATTTCTGAAGCTGTCACTGTTGTTATACCTTTTTTGCATTTTTACTGAACTGTTGTCACATATGACCTTGTCGCAGGGTTATACAAAGATATTTGCTTAAAGGCATAGCATTACATAACATAGACTCTGTAGTAACTAAATATGCAGACATTGGAAGAATACTTAATAATTAGATATCAAATGGTTAACAATTTGCTAAAAGGGAAAATGTTCATAGAGGCAATTATTTTCTATATGAATTCCAGCATTTGTGGTAATGCCAAAATTTATTATAAGAATTATAAGATATATAACATTATATTGCAAGAATTAATACTCTAAATTGGCCACATGTGAATTTCCATGTGAGTGTGTGGTGTTGAAGAACTAGAACAGCAGGGTTAGCTACCCGGTGGTGTGAACTTTGGCTCTAGATGATTGTCACTGTTGAAGTGATACCCCAATCCCCTGTGCAAAAATGGGTAAAAGTCCTTGTGGATGGGCAAATTATAAGACATAATCCTGCAGAATTATTTTATTATATTGTGACAAAATGTAACCCCTGTACCTCATGAGATTGAGTAGTGTAAAGACATGCCATTTTACAGCTAAAATGCAAAACAGCAAGCCATTTTGAAATGCATTTGCACTCTTATTTTTCATGTATAAATAAATTAATGAAGATCCTGGTTACAGGTGACCACATCATTACAACAACATAGCTTAGCTTCATAGCATTTGACTCTGTTTTGTGAGTATCTCTAGCAGCT